>NC_079315.1:9426587-9644087 GCF_029931775.1 Euleptes europaea
AGCCTCTGCTTGGCATGCAGAAGGTCCCAGGTTCAATCCCCAGCATCTCCAGTTAAAGGGACCAGGCAAATTAGGTGATGTGAAAGACCTCCGCCTGAGACCCTGGACTGCCGCTGCTGGTCTTGTTGTGTAGACAACACTGACTTGGATGGACCAAGGGTCTGATAATCTGATTTCAGTATAAGGCAGCTTCATGTGTGTTCAGGGCGGGATTTAGGTTTGATGAGGCCCTATGCTATTGAAGGTAATGGGGCCCTTTATAGGTCCAGCTGTCCTTTGTCAACAACAAATTGTCGCTTTTTGTGTTGAATATATGCTATATGGTAATTTATGGACCTAATAGGTATCTGAAGCCATTTGCACATAACAAAATATGTATTTTATCAAAGTAATTGTTGATTTTGGAAATGTACATCCAGTTTTTTTTTCCTTTAAATTTTTTTGGGGGCCCCCAAGAGAGCGGAGCCCTAAGCTATAGCTTGTTTAGCTTATACGTAAATCCGGCACTGTGTGTTGATGTGGTAAAATGGTTCGTAGAGGAGAAGGAGACCCAAGACCGTTGTTTGCAAGAAAACAGTTATTTATTCGGAGCAGCTACTACCCAGAGCACTCTACTGAGTAAAAATCTCTGAGCCCCGATTGTACTGAGGAAGGGATATTTATCCAAATTCAAGATATGACAACCCATCAACATTCAGGGTAAAGCTGATAGCACTCCAGACATGGAGGCAGCAGGATAGTAACAGTTTCACCCAGTTCTTGTTATGGTTTACTGTAACCCTCCATGACTCTTGCCCCAATTCCTTAGCACACACACAGAGATATTCTGCCCAGCAACAAGCTATTCCCTGGCTATCCTAATACATTCTACAGAAAGGAAAAGAGATTATTGCAAATTGCTAAATCAGTGGATCTTCCATAGTCAGGGGAAGTCTACCCTGCTGTCTCACCACCATATTCCCAGGCTGTCCTAATACATTTCAATACATTTTACAGAAAGGAAAAGAGATTATTGCAAATTGCTAAATCAGTGGATCTTCCATAGTCAGGGAAGTCTACCCTGCTGTCTCACCACCATATTCCCAGGCTGTCCTAATACATTTCAATACATTTTACAGAAAGGAAAAGAGATTATTGCAAATTGCTAAATCAGTGGATCTTCCATAGTCAGGGGAAGTCTACCCTGCTGTCTCACCACCATATTCCCAGGCTGTCCTAATACATTTCAATACATTTTACAGAAAGGAAAAGAGATTATTGCAAATTGCTAAATCAGTGGATCTTCCATAGTCAGGGGAAGTCTACCCTGCTGTCTCACCACCATATTCCCAGGCTGTCCTAATACATTTCAATACATTTTACAGAAAGGAAAAGAGATTATTGCAAATTGCTAAATCAGTGGATCTTCCATAGTCAGGGGAAGTCTACCCTGCTGTCTCACCACCATATCCCCAGGCTGTCCTAATACATTTCAATACATTTTACAGAAAGGAAAAGAGATTATTGCAAATTGTTAAATCAGTGGATCTTCCATAGTCAGGGGAAGTCTACCCTGCTGTCTCACCACCATATTCCCAGGCTGTCCTAATACATTTCAATACATTTTACAGAAAGGAAAAGAGATTATTGCAAATTGCTAGATCAGTGGATCTTCCATAGTCAGGGGAAGTCTACCCTGCTGTCTCAGTGTGTTCTTCCTAACCCCCCCCCCCAAAAAAAAACCCATCCGGAAACGCAGCCTGGAAACGGCCCCTCCCTCAAGGCGGAGCATCGAGTTTTGACCAGCGACGCCGCTCCACCCGTCCAACTCTATGGCCATCCTCGCCCAGCGCCGGGGAGAGGAGAGGAGAGGGGAGGGGGGAGAGGGAGGACGCGGCGCATCCGCTTCCGCTCAGCCAGCGCGCGCAGGCGCACTAGGGCCGCGCCGCTCTCCTGCCTGAGGAGAAGCCCGAGAGCCGCCTTCGCCCGCTTGTTGACCGACGACGGAGGAGGAGGAGGAGCAGGAGGGGCCCGGCCGGGGCCTGAGGCGACCCCCCACCCCGGGGGGCCTGAGGCGACCCCCCACCCCCACCCCGGGGGGCCAGGCATGCGGCCCGGCCCTCGCCCAGCCTCGGCCCCTCCGAAGCCCTGCCGGGCCTAGGCCCATGAGGGGCCTCCCTGCCGGGCTGGGGAGGGGCCTCCCTGCCGGGGGGAGGGGTCTCCCATGAGCTGAGCCCGGGGCCGGCTCCGGGGACCCGCTCCCTCGCCGCCGCCGCCGCCTTCACCCCCCCTCCCCTCCCCTCCCCCACCATGACCACCCCCGCCCTGCTGCCCCTCTCCGGCCGCCGCATCCCGCCCCGCAGCCTGGGGCCCTCCTCGTCCTCCCCCTTCCCGCACCACCGGGCCACCCTGCGGCTCTCGGAGAAGTTCATCCTGCTGCTGATCCTCAGTGCCTTCATCACGCTGTGCTTCGGGGCCTTCTTCTTCCTGCCGGACTCCTCCAAGCACAAGCGCTTCGATCTGGGCCTGGAGGACGTCCTGATCCCCCACGTGGACCCCGGCAAGGGGGGGAAGGGCGCGGGCGGCTACCTGGTCCACGGGCAGGGGCACGACCAGCACCGGCACAGGTGAGCCCGCCGGGTGGGCCTGGGGGGGGCGCGCGCGGGCGGTAGAGTTGCCGGCCTCCAGGTGGTAGTAAAGAAACAACAGCGCCGTGTACCTGAAGAAGGGAGCTGTGGCTCACGAAAGCTCATACCTTGCCAGAAAAATATTCTTGTTAGTCTTTAAGGTGCCACTGGACTCTTGCTCTTTTCTACTACTACAGACAGACTAACACGGCTACCCACTGTGAATGATCTCTGTCTGCGAGAGATCAGTTGTAATAGCAGGAGAACTCCAGATATTACCTGGAGATGTTCTTATATATTTTTATATTAAATATCATGTTGTTGGCCGCCCTGTGGCCTGGCCTAGAAATCTAAATAAATGAAATAAATATCTCAGCCCTCTGCCATTTCCCCTTCTGCCCAGCCCTCGGCTGCCACTTACGGAGTCTTTATTCTGTCGAGTCTTCATTCTTTTGGGTGTAGGATCCCCATTCTCCTTTGTCCGGGTGGATGAAAACATGAACTTGTATGCCTTCCCTCACGCTGCTTGTTCGGTGGGAAGACCTGAGGTGTGGAGGCCTCGAGGAATCACACAAACGCCGCTCCTTCGGGGAAGGGGCAGCAGGAGACCGAATTCTAAAAGAGAAAGTTTGGATAGTTTGGAGGAAAGTGTACCTGAAGAAGTGAGCTGTGGCTCACGAAAGCTCCTACCCTGCCAGAAAAATATTCTTGTTAGTCTTTAAGGTGCTACTGGGCTCTTGCCCTTTTCTACTACAACAGCACCGTGAGGACCCCAAGTTTACAGGAGATCCTAAATGACAATTTTGTAATGCAATCCCAAAATGTCAATGCACAGCTCTATACCATTAAAGGTAAAGGTCCCCTGCGCAAGCACCGGGTCGTTCCTGACCCATGGGGTGACGTCACATCCCGACGTTTCCTAGGCAGACTTTGCTTGCGGGGTGGTTTGCCCGTACCTTCCCCAGTTGTCTTCCCTTTACCCCCAGCAAGCCGGGTACTCGTTTTACCAACCTCGGAAGGATGGAAGGCGGAGTCAACCTGAGGCCAGCTACCTGAAACCAACTTCCGTCGGGATTGAACTCAGGTTGTGGAAGAGCTTGGACTGCAGTACTGCAGCTTACCACTCTGCGCCACGGGGCTTCTTCTATACCATTACTACTAAGAATAACATTGCAGATGCCATTCAGAATTCAAGTCCAATGTGCATGGTTGAAAATTGGAGGTAGAATTGTAGACGAAAGTCACAGGCTGAAGGCAAGCTGAAGACGACACCCCGGTATTCAGTTATTTCGCATAGCTTCCTCAGCTCTAACTATATCCACTAGAAAGGAGATGTGTATGCATGAAACATCTTCCCTGGAATTCACAGCATAAATTAACAGCTTTAGAGTTGCAGGTAGTAGCTGGAGATCTCCCGCTATTACAACTGATCTCCAGGTGACAAGGATCAGTTCAATTGGACTCTGTGGCATTGAAGTCCCTCCCCTTCCCAAGCCCTGCCCTCCTCAGGCTCCACCCCAAAAATCTCCAATTATTTCCCAACCCAGAGCTGGCAACCCTAGGGTGCTGTGGGCTATGAAGAAGAGGAGTTGATTTTTATATGCCGACATTCTCTACCACTTGAGGAAGAATCAAACCAGCGTACTATCACCTTCCCCTCCTCACAACAGACACCCTGTGAGGTAGGTGAGGCTGAGACAGCTCTCAGAGAACTGTGACTAGCCTGAGGTTACTTAGCTGGCTTCATGTGTAGGAGTGGGGCAACCAACCCGGTTTTACTTTGGGGGAGGAAAATAAAAAGGCCGAAGAATTGCTGTGTGGCATTGGATCTTGAGCACATAAGAATGCATGAAAGCGCCTTCCACTGATTTGGGTTTTTCAAGCACATTATTGTCTACGCTAGCTGGTGGTGGCTCTTCAGAGTTTCAGGCAGAGGTCTTCTGCATCCCATGCTACCTGATCAGGTCACCTGGAGGTACTGAGGATTAAACATGGGAGCTTCTGCCTGCAAAGCAGGGGGCCCTACCAATGACAAAGCCCCTCCATAAAGGTAGCTTCTTTATACTAAGTCAGACTCATTTGTCTGTTGAGGTCTGTGTTGACTACTCTGACTGGCAAATTGCTTTCAGGTAAAGATACTTCATATCACTTATGACCTGCTTCTTCTACAAAGATATGCTGGGGCTTGAACCTGGAACTTCTCAGGGCTTTACATCCCTCATCAAACCAATGGTTTTTTTGAAGGCGTCCGATCTTTTATATAGACTTGATTTAATATACTGGTTTTAAAATTGTCAGAGGTTATCCAAAACGGTCAGATTTTGTACTGTTGAAGGATTGCCCCTAATTTGTTCAGCCATATTGAAATATAAACTTGAAAACAAATCAGCCTTCGCTTCTTTTTCTAGCTCTAATGTCGGGGTTCTTTTATTTTAACATCATCTTGCAGCAGGGGATTGCCAGGAGGCTTTAGGAGGTCACAAAGATCTAACAGTTGAATTTTCAGTAGTAGGGGAAGATGGTCACTCCCCAATAAATCTCCCACCAAGAAAGCTGCCACCAGTTGGGGAGCATTCTCATTGGCCAGTATGTAATCAATGGTACTAGCCCCCATGAATTAATATATGTAAAATCACCAAGATTGTCAAGGTGAGGATGGCCATTAATAATTGCTAGTCCATTTCTAACCTGGGACTTTCTGTATGCCAAGCAGATGCTCCCCCTTTGAGCCGTGGTGGCTCCTCCCCAGCATAATGCATGGAGTTGCCTTGTAGAAGAAGAAGAGTTGGTTTTTAAGTACCGACTTTCTCTACCAGTTAAGGGAGAATCAAACCGGCTTACAATCACCTTCCCTTCCCCCCTCCCACAACAAACACCCTGTGAGGTAGGTGGGGCTGAGAGAGTTCGAAGAGAGCTGAGACTAACCCAAGGACCCAGCTGGCTTCATGTGTAGGAGCAGGGAAACCAAATCCAGTTCACCAGATTAGCCTCCGCCGCTCATGTGGAGGAGCGGGGAATCAAACCCGGTTCTCCAGATCAGAGTCCACTCCTCCAAACCAGCGCTCTTAACCACTATACCACTCTGGCTTGGAGCGAGTGAGAACGCTGGTTAGTCCTGTTTGTTCTGACTGGCAGCAGGTCTCCTGAGTCTCAGAAAGAGCTCTTTCACAACATTTTCTGCTCAATTATTTTAATTGCAGCTGGGGGGTGGAAATTGAACATGGCACCTTCTGCATGTAAAGCAGGTGCTCTACCACTGTGCCATGGCTCCTCTGCTAAATCTCGGGCCAAAACTAGGGGTGGTTGGAGAGCGGAATCATTTCTCCTATTAATGATGTAGCTGTTCCACAGGTGACCTGTTAGTTGTCAGGCGCCTGTTACAGATGACAGGTGTTCTTTCCCACTCCTGGTAAACCATGTGCTAGGACCCCAGTAGACTGGGCGTTTCAGCCCTGTGCCGAAGAAATGCCCTTTGCGGAAGGGAAGGGCTTTTTTTACTTGGAATGTGTCTGTGGTTGATATTTGAGAACGGAAGCAGTGAGGTTTGCCTGGATGGTGGTGTTCCTCTGGCTGTTCTTACGTGGACCCTGTATGAACTGTCATTGATCAAACCTTCCTCAAGTGTCAATTCTGAGAATCTGGAGTAGAGAGTCTAATTCCCTGAATGACAACTGACAAGTAACTTCAAGAAGGAGTTTGTCCAGATGAACCGCCATGTATATTGAATGGCCCTTTATAAAAGCGTGTTGTAATACGTACGTTTGTCTAATGTTCCAAGCAAATGGAATCGAAAAGTTACACTGATGAAAAGTGGATGGTGTATTTTTCTTTATTGGCCAAGATGTATAGACTACCGAAAGCAAAGGCCCACAGCAAAATTGTAACAGTGATAAAGTGGCTTATAGTCACAAAGGGCAAGACTCTTGCCCTTTGTGACTACTGCAAACAGACTAACACGGCTACCCACTGTGAAATATATATATATATATATATATATATATATATATATATATATATATATATATATATATATATATATATATATAAAATTTCAGTTTCCCAATAAGAACTGCATGTGTGCATTTTGTGTGGCTGTTTATGCTTCTTTGTTCCTTGGCTATTTACAAACAAAACATTTAAACAGCTACCTTTCTACCTGTAGGACAGGGGGGCCACAGGAAGGAAACAAGGTCGGAAGGGGGCCATGGTTGGAAAAAGGTTGAGAACCACTGCTCTAAATGATTTTGGCCCCATTTTATACATAAAATTGCTAGTGATAAAAGTTGAGTATTTCAGGTAATAAGCCTTTTTCATTTTCATAGCACACGTTTTGTGACCTTTTCGACTGAGTTGTTAAAGCTTGTGGGATAAGCTGGAAGTAGGAGATCCGCCATGCCAGGTTTCTGATGAATTTTAAATCCCTTTTAAATCAGGTTTATTGGGAATATTAGCTTCCTGAACATTTTCCAATTGTTCTCGTTTTGTGACTGCTGTTGTAGTACGTAACCTGCTTTTATCAAAAATATATTGCCGAATTACTGACTGTTGTAATGCTGAATTTGTAAATTGACAACGATGTTTGTTGAATTCATTACGCTTCCTACAGTAAACTGAATGCTCCGTCAAGAGCTTGGGAGTGGCCCTTGATGCCTCTCTTTCTTTGGAGGCACTGCCAGGATGGCATTTTTTCATCTTTGCCAGGTCCGGCACCTGACCCCTTACCTCTCCTGTACCGATCTAGACACAGTGATCCATGCAACAGTCACCTCTAGACTAGACTACTGTAACCCACTCTACGCAGAGCTGTCCTTGACACTGATCTAGAAACTCCAGCTGGTCCAGAATTCAGTGGTACGGGTCCTGACTGGCACCCCCAGGATGGAACACAGGCCAATACCATGTCTGCCTTGGTTTCTTCCCATCTCTCAGTTAACCCTTGTCCTCTCCTACTAGTAGCATGTAAATTAGGCTAGGTGGTTGTATTTAAGTTGTAGAGGTGGCTCAGTCATTGAGCTCCCTGTGAACGAGGGCTCCACAAATGTTGACTGGCCTTAGGTCCCCCCCCTAAAAAAAAACTAGTTAGGATTGCTCCCTTACAGTGCAGTCCTAAGTAGAATTACATCCTTTCTTTTCCTTTGAAGTCAATGGAATTAGAAGGGTGTAACTCTGGTTAGGATTGCATTGTTGTTTTATTTTGTGATAAATATAGAATGATACAAAGAAGTATAAAAGATACAAAGCTTACAATGATAAATATAGAAAGATACAAAGACGTATAAAAGATAAAAAAAACTTACAAAGAAAAGAAAGAATATAAAAGACCTTTAAATGCAGAGTGGTAAGCTGCAGTACATCAGTCAAAAGCTCTGCTCACGACCTGAGTTCAATCCCGATGGAAGTTGGGTTCAGGTAGCTGGCTCAAGGTTGACTCAGCCTTCCATCCTTCCTAGGTCAGTAAAATGAGTACCCAGCTTGCTGGGGGTAAAGGGAAGACGACTGGGGAAGGCAATGGCAAACCACCCCGTAAACATAGTCTGCCTAGTAAACATCGGGATTTGACGTCACCCCATGGGTCAGTAATGACCCAGTGCTTGCACAGGGGACTACCTTTATCTTTAAATGAGATCAAACTGAGATTTCAACGATACATACAGTTAATCTAGCATACTAATATTACTACTATACAGTTAAACTGACCTATTAACCTCACAATATCTAACCACCACCATCTATACATTCTTTAATAGATCCAGCTTACTACTTTAGATTTTATATATCTAAAAGGGTATTACATTATGTTTAAAATCCTCTACATTTTTCCTCATTACCTTCACATCAAGTTTATAACGTCTTGTTTACAGTTTCTGAACAGTGTTTATGCCATTAATTTTAATTGATTAAAATTTCAACAAATAAATTACATTTCTCTTAAGATTAATCTTTGCCTTCAGTTCAGATTTTAAGAGGAGTATAGGTAATAAAAATTTCCATTTATCTTGGACTGCATTGTTAATTCTCTTGCTCCTTACTTTCAGTAAGAAAGTTATGCGCTAGACTACGTGTGTCTTTGGTCATGTTCAGAATTCTCAAAAAGACCATAAATATTATTTAAAGGTAACTTGAATAATGAGCACTTGATGTTAAAGCAAGTTAGGGCAGCTTAAACCTTTTAGGCGTTTCTGTTATTATGCAGAAGCTTTCTGGTGCCATTCCTTTCTTGATTTCTGAGTACACAAACTGCAGTGATGAGTGACAGGTAGGTGGGGCTGAGAGAGCTCTAAGAGAGCTGTGACTAGCCCAAGGTCGCCCAGCTGGCTTCATGTGTAGGAGTGGGGAAACAAACCCAGTTCACCAGATTAGCATCTGCCGCTCATGTGGAAGGGTGGGGGATCAAACCCAGTTCTCCAGATTAGAGTCCACCACTCCAAACCACCGCTCTTAACCACTACACCACGCTGGCTCTTCATGCGACTACTCCCTCACAGTGAAAGTTGCGTAGCCTTCCAAATCATCAGCCTCCTTGCTGGTTGCGAACTGCTTAACCCGTTCAGTTGGTCAACTGCTTCTTTCTGCCCTCTTTCCCAGCAGGCTTTAAGGAAGCTGGCGGAGGCTAGACTGACCCTCCTGTCTTGCCTGGGACTGTCACAAGACGTCTGGGTCTTCCTGGTCTTATCGCAGTGTTGCATCTGCTCTGGGAAACTGGGTTGTTGCAGGGAGCCTTATTTTTGGTGCAAGACAGCACCACTTTTTTTTCTGTCTCGGGTGGCTGTGGCTTTGTGCAAACTTGCTGGACGCCACGGTGCCCTTGATGACTGCATCGTGCTTTCCCTTCTGACCCTCCCAAGTGGGGCTCATCATGTGACCCTGCCAGTATACTAAATTTAATTCTGGCATCATGAAAGTCATTGTGTTTGAAACGAGAGGATGCTGAATTAGATGGCTGAACTAGAGGCCTTGCTGTGCTCGGCCAAAAAGCTGTGAAATCTCATCGCAAGAGAATTTTTAAAACATTTGAACATAGATTAAAAACCTATTTTGGGGACGGAGAAAGGCAAACTGAAATACATTTCTTGCTCACTGAGTGTCTTTAAAAATGCATGCGACAGGTGGAGAAATAATTGGCTCATATAAAAGCTGGGTAAATGTGTGATTGACGGTTTTTTTGTTGTTGTTGTTCTTTTAAAGAAAGAAAATTTACCAGAATCTTTCAATCACAAAGTGCCTTTGGGTTAATGATGTGGCCAATTCTTTTCACTGGGTTTATTAAAATAACTTAATCTGTGATTCCCCCCCCCCCACTTTAAGTATGACTCTATAAAGTATTTACTCTATAAAGGAAGTCACGGCCCTCAGTTTGCAAGATCTGAGCAAGGCTGTTAAGGATAGGGCACTTTCATAGAATAGAATCATAGAGTTGGAAGGGACCACCAGGGTCATCTAGTCCAACCCCCTGCACCATGCAGGAAATTAACAGCTACCTCCCCCAACATCCCCAGTGACCCACTTTGGAGGACATTGATTCATAGGGTCACCTGAGTCGGAAACGACTTGACGGCACTTAAAACACACACACACACACACACACACTGTAAGTATGACAGTCACAACCAGTAGTGTTCTAGATTCTGGCGTTAACCTAGAAATGGAGTTGGAGGTCCAGAAGCATTTGTCACCGTGATAAATTTTTTAAAAACTCTTGGAACACTACATACATTTTCTGATACCTCCAGTTCTTACTTAATAGTTACCATACAACCCCACGTAGGGTTGCCAACTCCAAGCTGGGAAATTCTTAGAGATTTTTTTTGGGGGGGGAGCCTGGGGAGGGACCTCAGCAGGGTATAATGCTACAGAATCCACCCTCCAAAGCAGCCATTTCCTCTAGGGGAACTGATCTGTGGAGGTCAGTTGTAATTCCAGGAGCACTTACCCGTAGGGTGGCATTCCTAATTCTGCTATCTGCATTTTAGAAGAAAAGAACCTCCAACATTTTGGTCATATGTATTGCATAAACCTTTTACACATTTCAGTGAATGTGGTGATGGAAGCTAAGCTCAGTAGATCAAGAGGTTTTGCTGTGTATGTTAAGCAACTTTTCCTGAGGCTGTGCTGGGAATGGGAGCTCGACTGAATTGTATTAATTACACATGGATTGTGTGATGATTCATGTTATGTAGCCCATCGTGCTTCACAAATATCTTGGTGGTCCTTACAAAAGCCCTAAAAGGTAGTTGAATATTATCCATTCTATTACCACTGGAGGATTTGAGCGCAGCGCAGCTTGCCTGAGGCTATCTAAAATGTTTTATGGCTGAGATAAAATTTGAGCTGAGGATTTACTTCTCACGTAGCCTCCATGCTGCCCCAGCTCTGTTGGCATGCATAATCAGAATACTGAGCAATGAATCATACTGTCAAGAATTCATTTGACTTGCCTTCTGAACTGTCTTCCTGTTAATAACGCCTAGAAGTCTGGCTAGTTGGAATGTATGTGTTTGAAATCAATCTGTAGCCTCATACTGCTTCCTGGTACCCTTTTGAGGTTGCCGGATCACAACTGGCAGAATTCCCCTAACAGTGTGCCGGCTGCAGACCCAGCAACCCTGTACTGTTCTGGGTCCCTGGAACGCAGTCCCAAGCCCTCTTGTCCCCTTTATCTGCTCCTTCCTGCTGCCCGTGGTGCCCAGCCTCTCCTGTCTCTAGGCTTTGTGAGAGGTCCGCTGCTTTCTCCTTTCCTCCGTTCCATCTTTCCACCACCCATCTTTCCACTTATTTTCTCAGGTTCCTGCTTTAAAAAAAAAATCCCATTTGTCCCATTAGCCTCCATAGTACTTCCATAGAGAGCCAGCGTGTTGTAGTTAGTGGTTAAGAGCGGTGGTTTGGAGCGGTGGACTCTGATGTGGAGAACCGGGTTTGATTCCCCACTCCTCCACACAAAGCCAGCTGGGTGACCTTGGGCTAGTCACAGCTTTGTCAGAGCTCTCTCAGCCCCACCTTCCTCACAAGGTGTCTGTTGTGGGGAGGGGAAGGCGATTGTCAGCCGGTTTGATTCTGCCTTAAGTGGTAGAGAAAGTCGGCATATAAAAACCAACTCTTCTTCTCTCCTCCTGATCTTGTGGTTTGGTATTTCTGATCCTTCTTTGAGAGTTCTTTCTTGCCTGGTCGACATCCTTTCTTGTCTCTACTCATCCTTTCAGCTTCCCTGTAGCCGGCCCAGAGCATCTTCCAACTCCCCTCTACGCTGTTCCTGTAGGAGGTTTTAAGTCAGTCAAATTGACAACTGTCCCTTCCCCCACAGAAACTGGGTTGTAAACTGGTTATTTCATTGGGCAACTTAGTACTATAACCCCTCGTGCTTGTCAGAGGCCTCACCGCTGTGAGCGCAGTGCCATTTGGATTGTTTAATGTGGATTTGTTCGTTGCTGGAGCTGCTAGGTTGATAACCCCAAAAGCATTGCACAAATAAAAAGTGTAGTTGTGCAGCTGACCTTTTTCTTCCAGTCGGTGGGCATGAGGATTGTGACAGAGCAGTGATTATCCTGATCGATTATAAAGGCACGGGACGTCCGGTAACGAGCTGGTCCCAAGCACACGTCCCTTGGGATAGCTCCCAAGGGAATCCAAGAAACGCTTTGAATTGGAGTGCTTTAGCACACCAACCCTGTCCTAAATAGTGGACCGGGACGCAGGAATTCCTCTGCAGCCCGAAGAAAGCAGTGTGACTCCCACATTCTCCGAGGGAGCTTTTTTAAGCCCCCTGGAGGTGTGGATGCTTGTCCCGCTGGCATCGAGTGGAGATTGCATCGCCGCAAGCATTCTCTTTGGCATTAGGCTTGGACCTCCCTTACCTATAACCATCTTATGAACTGTTTTAATGAAGAAAAACCTCACCCACCGAAATCTAAGTGAGTAACAAGAATTCTTTTGATCTTACCGGGAATAGAAGGTTGAACTGATTAGCAGAATTAACTGGGAACTCCACACCCTTCTCCCCCATTGTATAAAAACTTCTCTGCTAAGATATCAGATAAAGCGGCAAGGACTCTGTCAAGTTGATCTGGGGGTAGACTAAACAAGTGAACTCTCTGACAGACGTGGCAAGTACCAATCAGCTCCCGTGACGTTTGAGGGGAAGGGAGAAATAAAACCGTCCCTCCCCTTGGTCACGCTACCTTTTCTGGGCCGGGAAGATCCTCCAGCCATGTTCTTAAGATCCATTTTGAAGTACCGGAAGACCTCTAAAAAACAACACTATCGCATTGCAGGACGCCTGTCGACAACAGGGAGAAGGGAAGTACAGAAGCACGCAGGACCGGAAGTGAATTCCCTTGGTGTACCAACTAAAAGGTTTGCTATCTAAAACTACAAAAAGGGGACGACGGAAGGTCCGCAGCTACACAGTTTCCGGGCGACTTCCTACTTCCTGCTTCTTGTCTACCTAGAGCGTCCAAAACTACTCGGTACTTCAAATTTTAAAAACTTATTTTCTAGCTGTTTTTTGAGGATTTCTAGGGGAACATCTTAGTGATTAGGTTCAGCATGAACCACTAATCTACCCATATTTTGGAAAAACACTTTTTAAGACTTGCCAAAATCGCTGAAATAAAACATCAAAAATATCTTCAACTCGTCAAGCCCTCACAAGTAAATATGAAAAAAAATTCAAGACGTGTTTGCTCAGCAAAATGAGACAGCTGCAAGACAGCACAAACAGCTGTCAAAACAACAGGAGCAGATGTCAAAACAGATGGAACGGATGATTATTATGATGAATACTTTTACCCAGTCAATTACTCAAAAAATGAACAAGGAAGACCTTAAAGACCTTAAAGAAGTGCCTCTAGATGACAAGATAGACGAAGAACAGAAGAATTCTGTAGAGGAAATTGGAAACTTCAATAAGCAAAGTGCAACAATCCAGCTGTCAACAAGAGATTTGAATGTGGGTGACTTTGATCTCTGTTTTTTTAACCTGCTTGATGAACTTTTCAAGGTCTGCTTGGAGGACTTAACGAGTAGGAAAACTGGAGCTGACAGGATTTTCTTTTTTGAATTTGGGATGGAACAGACTACAACGTGGATGAAGCCCATCTATCTGCAGAAGGGGCTTTACTAACAACCTCCAAGGATGATCTCCGATGCTTACTGTTAATGGGGAAAAGAAGGAAATGCTGGAAATTCCGGGCAAAGGGACTAATTTAAAAGAGTTTGGTCTTTCTTGGCGATATGATTAAAAGGAACTGGTTAAAAGGACTGGCTTAAACGGAAACACAATTTGATATTGATTTACCAGAACTACAAGATGTTTGAATTTAGAAGAGTTTGGTTTCTCTTGTGGATATGATTAAAAGGAACTGGTTAAAAGGACTGGCCTTAACGGAAATAGCACCATATATGATTATGATTTACTAGAACTGATATGTTTGAAATGAGTGCTAGGGTGAAATGCAAAAATTAATAAAGCAACTAATTTTTAATGGAAAAGGAGGGAGGTGTAGGGGAAGTTAATACGCTTTTTATTTTTTTGACTATATACAAACACTTTTTAATGGTTCCTATTTGTTTTTATCTTTTAAGGAGTACCCTAACTGTTAAACTGTGTGTTTACTTTTGGAAAAAATTAACTTTCAATGGGACCATTTTAAGAATAATTTTGATCTAATCCCTTATGTACACCTTTTATTAATTTTATATTAAGCATTGATTTAATGATGTTAGATAGGATAAGAGTATGTTAATTAAAATAGTAAAGGGATTAGTTCCGTTAGCAAAAGTTTATATAATTTATTTTTAGACGGAAGAGGGAGAGGGGGAAGTCAATTTATTGTTAATTTAGAAACCTTAATTGTGTTTTTTTAGTATTATTATTATTTTAAATATTGGATATTGTTTTATATGTCAATATGTCAAATTAAGAAAAATAAAAAAAATTATAAAAAAAATTATAAAAAAAAGATTATAAAGGCACGGGAAATGTTATTTCTCCTGTTGAATCTTGACAGGCGTTACAGTACACCCTGCATGTTTATATGTGTAGCAGACACCCTGCTGCAGCTCTTGGTTGGGCATACAGGAGGGGACATGGCTCAGTGGTAGAGCGTCTGCTTGGCAGGCAGAAAGTCCTAGGTACAATCCCTGGCATCTCCACTTAAAAGGATCAGGTAGTAGGTGATACGGAAGACCTCTGCCTGAGGCCCTGGAGAGCCACTGCCAATCTGAGTAGACCATGCTGACCTAGATGTGATAGGAGGTGAAAACGCATGGGAGATTTTGCCTTGGATTTGCCGCTCTCTAGATGCACATTTCCCCCATCTGAATTCTCAAAACTCTGCACTTGTGCTTATTTTTGAGATTTGGGAATTTGGCTGGGGAAAATGTACATTTAGAGAGTGGCAAATCCAAGACAAAACCTCCCATGTGTTTTTGCCCTCAGTATAAGGCAGCTTCATGTGTCCACATTCATACACTGGAGCACTGTTTGATATGAGTATTTGACATATTTTTTTTCCTGCTGTGGAGGGAATCCTGTGTCTAGGAGGGTTTTTGCTGGAGCTCCAGGTTCCCCTGAGTTCGTGGGCTAGATGGCTTGAGTGGCTGATGTTCAGATCTGCAGAGAAAGAGAGAATTGAACAATCTAAAACAATTTATTATACCACATAACACACTGAAAAGAAACACGCATAGCAGTTACAACCCAAGAAAACCTAATACTGCATACTATAATAAGATTAATAAGGAATGTATTCCGTCTGCATACCAACCATGAGCAACACACTTTCAACTTTGGCATGCAGCCCCAGAGTAAAGAGAGCCGTTAGTTTATGCACCCTTTTGAGCCCATAGGAGAGACAACAAATGTCAATAACAGTAGAAAAGAGTAAGAGTCCAGTAGCACATAAAGTCTAACAAAAATTCTGGCAGGGTATGAGCTTCCATGAGCCACAGCTCACTACTTCAGTTCTGAAGCTCGTACCCTGACAGAAATGCTGCTATGTGGCTCACTTAAGCTCATACCCTGCTAGAAATGTTCATAGAATCATAGAGTTGGAAGGGACCACCAGGGTCATCTAGTCCAACCCCTTGCACAATGCAGGAAGTTCACAACTACCTCCCTCACACACACCCAGTGACCCCTACTCCATGCCCAGAAGATGGCCAAGATGCCCTCCCTCTCATCATCTGCTTAAGGTCATAGAATCAGCATTGCTGACATATGGCTATCGAGCCTCTTCTTTAAAACCTACAGGGAAGGAGAGCTCACCATCTCCCAAGGAAGCCTATTCCACTGAGGAACTGCTCTGTTAGAAAATTCTTCCTAATGTCTAGATGGAAACTCTTGATTTAATTTCAACCTGTTGGTTCTGGTCCAACCTTCTGGGGCAACAGAAAACAACTCAGCACCATCCTCTATATTTTGTTAGTCTTTAAAGTGCTACTGGACTCTTGCTCTATTCTACTGCTACAGATAGACTAACGCAGCTACCCACCGTGATAAATGTCAATAAAAAATATACAGGATCCAGGCATTGCAAGAGGATGTGGCTGAGGAGGGGAGTACACGCGTCATGTGAGAATTATGGCCAAGCCCCTTGCCCTTTCTCAAAGAACGTTGGGCCACTGTCAGGTCACCATCAGTGATAATCTCTGATGCCAGTGTCTCTTGGATGTTTAAACTTTTAGGCTAGTACAACTAGCCTCTGGAGTGTCTGGAATAACTTAGCCAAAGGGCAACTTCAAGGGATGGCATTCTTGCAGTTCACAGCAGTATATGTGCAAAGGATTATAAGAAGAGGAACCAAAGGTGGAAATCCAAAGGGAGACAAAAAGGCCTAGTCTCAATACAGTAAAATCCCGCAATACCTGCACTCTTAACCAACTAGCCATATGTGACACGGCATGGTTTACGATCTCCCTCCAGCCAAAATTCAAATCCTATGATTGGTGCCTAGTAAGAGTTTTATTTGTTGGGGTCTGTGAAGGTTAGCTACTATTGCTGGCCTCCATTTTAACACAAGAACATTGCAAACCAATTTTCCTATGAATGCCTTTGTTATGGGATTTTACACAAATTCAGACACCAAAGAAAAGTTGTCAGTCTTCTCCCATAAAGGACCCCCCTCAATATTTGTTAAATTATCTTTTCTCCAAATACTGGAAACTGCAGTACAAGGGATGTGGGACAACTGAGGGGACTAAGTTTTTTGTGTCACGGGATAAGCAGAAATAAGAATCTTGATCTGGCAGAAGGCATTTGGAGGTAAGGCTTAGGGGTGTGTGAGAGTTGGGAATCACTATCCTTGCTTTGAATCACTTTGTCCACCACCCTCTTGGGAAGGGACTGTGCTTGAAAATTGTTTGCAGAGACTTTGCTACCTGATAACATATTCCAGAGGGTAGACGTGATAATCTGTTTTGACCGAACAAAGAGCCTTGTGCAGGTTTAAAGATTAACAAAAGTACTCCAGCATATAACTTCTGCGAGCCATTTCTTCAGTTGCCTGAAGAGATTCAGTCAGTAGACAGAAGTGGACCTGTGCATGTGGGCTGGGGTTCAAAATAATGTGAGCAGAGCTTGGAGAGAACAAAGAGAGTTTCCTGGCTCTCCTTTCCCGCCATTCCCTCTGGGAAGCCCGGTAGTAGGACTGCGGGGGTCCCCAGTTGGAGAGTGGTGAAAATGAGATTTGCAACCAAGCCACTGGCACAGACAGAAGACGAGCAAGGTTGTTATTTCAAAGAGAGGCCAGAAGACCTGGCAATCTGCATCCTAATAAATTGCAATACAGTCCTTTGCTGTATTGTATTGCTTTACTTTGCAGAGCACAGAAGGATAATGCTGCTGCAGTCGTCTTGTTTGTGGTCTTCCTAGAGGCACCTGGTTGGCAGCTGTGTGAACAGACTGCTGGACTTGATAGACCTTGTTCTGATCCAGCAGGGCTTTTCTTATGTTCTTATCATAATTATAATATACATATAATTATATTAGGTGCTCTGGGACACAGGCAGGATAATGTTGCTGCAGTCGTCTTGCTTGTGGGCTTCCTAGAGGTACCTGGTTGGCCACTGTGTGAACAGACTGCTGGACTTGATGGGCCTTGGTCTGATCCAGCATGGCCTGCCTTATGTTCTTATGGAAATGGGCCGGTAAAAAGAGTAAGCTGCCCACTCAGAATCTGTGCGTGGACCACTCCGGACTGGTGATGAATTTGCAAAGTAAATTTATTCCAGTACATGGCCACTCTGTTGCTGCTATGTGGAAATCTGATTCTTTTGTCTATCGGTCCTCTCCTGCTTTTATATTATACCTAACTGTTGAAGAGCCATGGAATCGCACTTTTTGTTGCCTATTATATGCAGTGCTGTGGGACACAGGCAGGACAATGCTGCTTCAGTCGTCTTGTTTGTGGGCTTCCTAGAGGCACCTGGTTGGCCCCTGTGTGAACAGACTACTGGACTTGATGGGCCTTGGTCTGATCCAGCAGGGCTACTCTTATATTCTTTTGTTGTCCCTGATGTATGAGTGGATGCAACAGTTACCATTCGGTCCCTCCTTGCATGAAAGAAAACTTGCTTACAAGAAACATGTATCTGGCTTTATCTTGTGAATTTATGGGGCCTTAGGCCAAACACTGCCAAGAAAAAGGATGGAAGGGTTGTTTTTTTAATCAACGGTTGTCATTGGTGAGACAGTATCTGTCCCTACTGCGAACATGGCAGTGGTATTTGAGTATTTGCGTCCATGGGCACTTGTTGGTGTCATTCAAGTTATCAGAAAAATACTTTCTAGGAGAAGAGTAGACGCTCTTAAGTCCTTTCTGTTGTCATAAAGTAACAACAGGGAAATTTGCCATTTATGACTTTTGTCGCAAAACCAGCAATTAAGAAGAAGAAGGTTAGGGAAAACAAGCGGAGATGTGTCCCTGGAGTTGGAGTCCCAGGTCTCCTCTGTGTCATGGAGAGCCTATTTACTGTGTGTATGGTGTGCTGGCCTGCCCTAGATTTGGCTCTTGTTAGCCATGCTCTGATCACATCCAAGTTAAGTTACTGAGGGTCACTTTATGTGAAGGCTACCTTCAAAGGCTGTCCAGAATCTTCAGCTGGGTCCAAAGTGCAGCTGCTGGTTTATTTACCTGGGTGAGCTTTAAAGGCTGCGTTGTGCCAGTCCTAAAAGAACTCTTCCGGCTGCCAGTTTTCCGGGCACAAAGAACTTGTTTTGTTTCCTGGCACCAGGCTGTTTTGAAGGGCGGATCACCTTCTCCTGTGTCAGCTTGCCCCTCAGTTTGGATTGGCATAAATGAGGTGGGTGGCAACCAAGCGGCAGGATTATTTTTCAGTGGTGGATCACTGGTGAAGAAAGAAGAAGCGTTGGTTTTTTATATGCCAGCTCCCTCTACCGCTTAAGGAAGAATCATACCTGCTTACAATCACCTTCCCTTCCCCTCCCCACAACAGACACCTTGGCTGAGAGAGTTCAGAGAGAACTGTAACTGGCCCTAGGTCACCCGGCAGGCTTCATGTGTAGGTGTGGGGAAACCAACCCGGTTCACCAGATTAGCCTCCACCACTCATGTGGAGGAGTGACGAAGCAAACCTCCAGATCAGAGTCCACCGTTCCAAACCACTGCTTTTAACCACTACACCACACTGGCTCTGTGGGGAAAGAAACACTTTCCCCACAGAGGTTTGCCTAGTGCTTGGGCTTTTACATTTTATCAATGTCATGAAAATGCCTTAAATTGCCCAGGCATCTTGTCTATTGTTTGGGCAGCCCTGCTGATTGTTTTACTTCTATTTCTGTTCCACTTTTCTGCCAGAATTGGCTCCCAGAGCAGTTCGCAGAATTTTTGTTAAAAAATGCATTAAAACAACAGAATCATAGAGCTGGAAAGGACCACCAGGGTTATCTAGTCCAACTCCCTGTACAATGCAGGAAATTCACAACTACCTCCCTTCCCCCACGCCCCCAGTGACCCCCTACTCCACTCTCAGAAGATTGCAAAAAACACAACCCTCCAGGATCCCTGGCCAATCTGGGCTGGAGGAAAATTGCCTCCTGACTCCAAAGCTGCGATCGGCATGCAAGAAAGGGCCATGAGAGCTGAACACTGATGCAAACCTTCCTGCCCTCCCTCGATGCAGATGTTCGGTAGGGAGGGGATTCTCAGCAGAACATGATCCAGGCACAATGGAGGGATGTCTGGCAGCTTCCTGTCCTTCCAGATCACAGTGGGTCTCTCAGCTGGATCCATGTGCATCATTGTGGTACCTGGTTACTCCCTCCCCCTTGACTGGTCAGAGGCCATTAGAGGCTGTTTCATTGCTAAAGCTAGTGTTCTTGACCTCCCTGCTGAACTTCTACTTTTATACCACTGTTCTGTTTTACAGTTTAGAGATCTGAATGTATCTATTTGAGGGCATATTGATTTTGTGAGCCTGCTTCAGGTATCGATTATGGAGAGGCAGGCTACATATAGTCTAAGTAAGCTAACACCTTAAACTAAAGGACTAGGAAGTAATGATGAAATGCTGCCGCAACACAGAGCGGAATCAGTCGACCGGTCATTGCAACGGATGACCAGTAAAGGAGCAACCACGGAATACTGCCCAGGCAGCCTCTATAATCTGTACTGCTGTATTTCAGCACACATTTCAGAAGTGACCAGAATGTCCCTTCTGGTAACTGGTTGTCTATGTTCAGCCTTATTCTGCGAGCATTTGCTTAGAAGTGGAACTTAAGTGTCTGGCGCTTTGTTTATCCTTTTGTTAAGTCCAAACCTTAGATCAGTTAATTGTTGCGGAACTGAGTATCTGACGGTGTATTTAACAAACTTGCTGAACTCGTATTTGTAGGAAGCAACTTTACTCCGTTGTCTTATGTTATTTATTATTGTTTAAAAAATCTGGATGTCTTGGAGAGCTCGCAAGATTTCTGAGAGGAGTTAATTTGGCTCAGTTTTCAAGTGAGGCAATCATGCCTCCCTCCATGTTTCAGGCTATAAAAATTATTCCTTTGGAGCATTTATAGCAGTGTGTATGTGAAGTATTATAGCAGTGTGTGTGTGTGTGCAGTACTCACACAACTTTTGATCTTAAATTATGTGTCTTTTGCAGTTTAGTCCGGAAAGTATCTAAGACCAGGCTCTTGAATCTTTCTGTGAATCTTGTCCCCACCCCCATTCCCCGGCCATGGTGCCCTGGGATAAAATTCAAGTGGGACTTTGTAGAATAGTCCTTAGTTAGAGAATAGTACTTAGTTATGAGATGTCAAGAGGCGCTGGAAAAGACAGTCATGCTAGGAAAAGTTGAGGGCAGCAGGAAAAGAGGAAGACCCAACAAGAGATGGACTGACTCACTAAAGGAAGCCACAGCCCTCAATTTGCAAGATCTGAGCAAGGCTGTCAAAGATAGGACATTGATTGATTCATAGGGTCACCATGAGTCGGAAGCGACTTGACACACTTAACACACACCACTTAGTTAGATGCTGTGTCCATGGTTTCAATGCATGGTCAAGACCTCCAGTGGGTCATACAGCCCCGCCTGTTGGGTTGGGGAGCCCCTACTGAGCTGCCATTTCTGGCTGCTTTGTAGAAGTACCTGCTGTTGGTGTGCCTACATAAAAAGCCACCGCTCCATAGTTCCTGCTTCTCTTGATGTGTTCTCTGAAAAGAGCTGCAGGATAGCTTTTTTAGCCCAGGCAGGGTCAGAGATTCTGGCTCCACCTCTTCCTGTCACGTGACTTATTGTGGTGCTGTGTGCTTCTGCCGCTCCTTGGATTCCATGCTGCAGCCTGCCCGTGGCTGACTGTGGGTCCTGGCTCTGCAAAGATTGAAGACCACTGTTCCATGCCCCAGGGAAGCTGTGTTTAGCCCGTCACTATTTTCCCGTAAGGGTTATTGCCATGTATACTCCCCGTTTGTGTGCCTCCTGTACACCCACACAAATGCTGAAGATTTAAGTTTAGCTTTGGATCTGCAAAATGTTTTACTAGAAACTCACCCCCATGTTTAATCTGGAAAGCAAATAGAGGAAGATGATATCCTTTCCTGTCAAGCAAGGTGTCTCGTTTTGACAGTTCATAAATACCCAAGTCATTTTCAGTTGCTAAATGTCATGAATATTGGTTCTCTTGTGATGATTCTACCTACACTTCGGCCATTCTCTTATTTTTGTATTGTTTGGGCTGATCTTTCCTATTCTGTAACTTCTGGTTAGCTTTCGGTTTGCTTTCTCTGTATTTGCATTCTGCTTGTTTTTGTTTTTTGTTCAGCATTTTCTTCTGTTTCATATCCTGCTTTGTGTTTTAATTCTTGTTATGTTTTCATATGTATTTAAGCTCTGGCTTTAATTTTTTTTAACAATGTCTTTTTTGTTTGTTTTAATGGCGATTAAGATGTGATTTTATTATGTTTGTTTTGATTTGTTAGCTGCCTTGGTGGCCTTTATGAGGGCAGAAAGATGGAATACAAATTTTGTTAAATAAAATAAATCCTTTGCCAGCCAGCTGGTTAAATAAACTATATCTTTTGCCAGCCAGTGGCCTGGGGAAGTTGTCCTTTCCTCAGGTTGTGATGAAGGGTACATAACACTGGAGGGGAGAGTCCCCTAGTGGGAGAAACAGAGTGTAATGGCTTCTACTGGATATAGAAAACATCGATTTAAGCAGGTACCTTTCACTGCTAGCTGACTGGCTCCAGTATAGTGACCTGTGCCAACCCCAGAGAGGGGAAAAGAAGAAAAAATGCCTTTGACATGAGGGATTATCCCTTTTTCTGCAGTTCTGAGTAACTTGCCCGAGAGGTGTTCAGAAAATGTGTCCAATCCCAAAGGAAAGAGAAATGTAGCATGCTTATTTTAAGTAAAAAAGTAAGGTGCTTAGGTATGAGAAAAAGAGTTAAGACCAAAAAAAAAGGCGGAGGCTTGGAATAAGTCCAGATCTAACTGTGATCTGGTGAAAAGGGCAAGAGTCTGCCCTCTGTTCTCATAAGAACATAAGAAAAGCCCTGCTGGATCAGACCCAGGTCCATCAAGTCCAGCCGTCTGTTCACACAGTGGCCAACCAGGTGCCTCTAGAAAGCCCACAAACAAGACCGCTGCAGCAGCACCATCCTGCCTGTGTTCCACAGCACCTAAGATAATAGGTATGTTCCTCTGGTCCTGGAGAGAATTGGTATGCATCATGACTAGTATCCATTTTAATTAGTAGCCATGAATACCCCTTTCCTCCATCTGCGATTGTCGGGAACAAAACAAAGAACCAGTGGCTTTGAGATTCTTTATATAGAAAAGTGACACTTGGTGCCAAGGTCCCCTTTTGGCTTAATCTTCCGTGGAAAACTGGGGCTCATCCCCTTTCATCTCGATGTACAGGAGTGTATGTGTGTGTGCCTAGTCCATTGAAAAAGTGTGGGGAGACTAGTTCACATTGCTGAGTTGTCTAGTGATCACAGCTGCCAGACTTGATAATCTCCCCAGGCTGCAATGCTTCTCCCTCTCAGCTCCTGGGCCATACTAGGGTTTGGTTACATAGATAAGCTGCTTTGTCTTAGATAAAATAGAAAAGGGGAATTTGAGAATGGAATGCTTTAGCCTTGCAGCACAAAAATACACAGAGTTGATTTTCTTCCTTTCAGAACTCCTATTTCAACTAGGCTAAGTGCCCTGACCTGAAGGCTCCAGGCTAGACTGATCTTAGAAGCTAAGCAGGGTTGGCCCTGGTAAGTATTTGAATGGGAGACCTCCAAGGAATACCAGGGTCATGATGCAGAGGCAGGCAATGGCAAACCACCTCTGTTAGTCTCTTGCCTTGAAAACCCTATTGGGTTGCCATAAGTCAGCTGTGACTTGATGGCACTTTCCATCACGAAATACTGCAGATTGCTAGAAATAATCTGCCTGACTTTCTGGCTCTGAAAGCCCTGTGAAGGCTATTCTGATGTTGTTTTCATCCAGCTGAATTAGGAAAGCCAGACAAAAAGCTGTGCCCCATGTACATGAAAGACTGTGTAACCATAAATGTGCAGGCAAACAAGAGTTGCATGATCCCATTTTTATGTCTCTGTGCCTCCAAGGAGCTCAAGATGATATGGGGTTTTACCCTCCTTCAACTGGTCTTCCCAACGATCTTCTGTGGTACCTTAGGTTAAGAAAGTGTGGCTGGCCCAAAGCCATCCGGTGTGATTTATGGTTTAGAGCAGGGGTGTCAAACATACAGCCCGATTCGGCCCCCTGAGAGCTCTTATCCGGCCTGCGATCCAGCCAAGGCAGCCACACATACCTCGGTCTGGGCTGGGGGCCCTGCTGTGGGGTCGCCAGTCAAGGCAGCCACCTCCCCCCAGTCCCTATATGGGCTGGCGAGGCATGGCCTGGCCTGACCAAGTGACATTAATGTCGTATGTAGCCCTCGTAACAAAATGAATTCAACACCCCGGTTTAGAGGGTATTTGAATTCATGTCTCTTTGAGTTCAGCATCCTAACCGCTGCACCATGTTGGCTATGTAAGCTTTTAGATTTGATTTGTCATCTCTTGGTGTTCTGCTTATTTTCCCCACATTTATTCTAAACCTTTTAGAACTCTATGGAAATGTTTCATTCTTTCAATTATTACTCAGGTGTTGTTGCTCAACCAAGTATCTATAGTGAAGTTGTGCTTTATTCATAATCTGTGTACTCTAATATAGTCATCGTTCTGTGGTTGCCAAACACAGCAACAGATTTCTGTTGATTTTCTTATTCCTTGACAGAAATAATTTTAATTTGTTCGTGTTTCACTGACACAGGGAGATAATTTGCAAAAACTCACCTGTATAAGAGGGTTTGACAAATCCCAGACACCAGTTTGCCATGGTGCCTAGAATTTTAACTTAAGGTGCCTGGTATTTTCAACAAACACAACCTGCCACTCCCCTCAGCAGATCTTATTCACTCTCTTTACCTAGTCATAAACTGGGGGGACTCTGATAGTTTTTGAAAACTCTGTCCCACCCGAACTATGAGAATGAGGCAGACAGAGCTTCCAGTTCACCCAAAGACCTGATGGCTGCCTGGGAAACAATTGCTGTTTTGCATGGGTGTGTGTGCCCTGACCTGGATGGCCCAGGCTAGCCTGATCTCGTCAGATCTCAGAAGCTAAGCAGGGTCAATCCTGGTTAGTAATTGAATGGGATTCCACCAAGAAATACCAGGATCACTATACAGAAGAAGGCACTGGCAAACCACCTCTGTTAGTCTCCTGCCTTGGAAACCCTACGGGGTTGCCATAAGTCGGCTGCGACTTGACGGCACTTTACACACACACACACACACACACACACACACACACGTGTGTGTGTAATTGAACCCAGCATTCTTCCACAAGATTCTCCATTTCATTTTCTGGGATTCATTTTCTTTCATATTTTAAGAATTATTTAGATACCCCAGTAGTTTGTATAAAACCAGACAGATGACAATTGCCTACTAGTTATTCGAAAATTGCTACTGTGATGGTAGCTTTTGTTTTTGTATTAATATTAAATTTAATTAAAACAATTTTTGAAAGAGAAAGAGGTGGAGCTGGTTTCTAAATTTTTGGGCTGTTTCTTGGATCTGAACAAAAGTTGTTGAGACTGCCTTAGGACTGGTCTAAAATATGTTAACGTGACGACCTTACATATTTCATGGTAAGTGTAATGTAAGTGTTTACACAAGGGCTCAATGTGAACTGCTGCACGCTGGGCCCAGATTGGATCATACCCTTAACTGTTGGCCATTGAAGCAACTACTGAGTGTTCCATGAATTTGCATTAAGAAAAAGCATAGGTGTTATCCTTCATGTATATTATGACGTTTTCCCCAAGTACTGTACATTAAATTTGACAGAACTGTTTGAGGTTGGATCCAGATGAAACACCATTAAGAACATAAGAAAGGCCCTGCTGGATCAGAACAAGGCCCATCAAATCCAGCAATCTGTTCACACAGTGGCCAACCAGGTGCCTCTAGGAAGCCACAAACAAGACGACTGCAGCAGCACCATCTTGCCTGTGTTCCACAGCACCTAATGTAATAGTCATGCTCCTCTGATACTAGAGAGAATAGGTATGCAGCACGACTAGTATCCATTTTGACTGGTAGCCATGGATAGCCCTTTCCTCCATGAATATGTCCACTCCCCTCTTAAAGCCCTCCAAGCTGGCAGCCATCACCACATCCTGGGGCAGGGAGTTCCACAATTTAACTATGCGTTGTGTGAAAAAATACTTCCTTTTATCGGTTTTGAATCTCTCACCCTCCAGCTTCAGCAGATGACCCCGTGTTCTAGTATTATGGGAGAGGGAGAAAAACCTTTCCCTGTCCACTCTCTCCAAACCATGCCTAATTTTATTGATCCTTATCATGTCTCCCCTTAGCCGCCTTCTTTCCAAGCTAAACAACCCTAAGCGTCCTAACCGCTCCCCATAGGACAGTTGCTGTTGTTCCCTAATAATTTTGGTTGCTCTTTTCTGCACCTTCTCAAGCTCTGTAGTATCCTTTTTAAGTGTGGTGACCAAAACTCTACACAGTATTCCAAGTGTGATCTCACCATAGATTTGTACGGCAGTATGATATCAGCAGTTTTATTCTCTATTCCTCATCTAATTATGGCCAGCATGGAATTTGCCTTTTTTGCAGCAGCCGCACACTGGGGTGACATCTTCATTGAGCTATCCACTACCACCCCAAGATCCCTTTCTTGGTCTGTCGCTGCCAGCACAGATCCCATCAGTGTATATGTGAAGTTGGGATTTTTTGTCCCAATATGCATCACTTTACATTTATTCACGTTGAATCTCATTTGCCATTTTAATGCCCATTCTTCCAGTATGTAGAGATCCTTCTGGAGCTCTTCACAGTCCGATTTTGTTTTAACCACCCTAAATAATTCGGTGTCATCTGCAAACTTGGCTACTTCACTGTTTAACCCCAACTCCAGGTCATTGATGAACAGGTTGAAAAGCACCGGTCGCATCACATCCCTGAGGCACCCCACTGCTCACATCCCTCCATTGTGAGAACTGACCATTGATTCCTACTCTCTGCTTCCTATTTTTCAGCCAGCTCTCAATCCATAAGAGGACTTGTCCTCTTATCCCATGACTATGAAGTTTGCTTAGCAATCTTTGGTGGGGGACTTTGCCAAAAACCTTTTGGAAATCGAAATACACAATATCCACAGGCTCATTCCTGTCCACATGCTTATTGACGCTTTCAAAAAACTCTTAATAGGTTAGTGAGACAGGACCCACCCTTACGGAAGCCATGTTGGGTTTTGCCCAGCAGACCTTGTCCTTCTATATGCTTGACAATTCTATCTTTAATAATGCTTTCCACCAATTTACCCGGAACAGACATTAAGCTAACTGCCTGTAATTTCCTGGGTCCCCCCTGGAACCTTTTTAATAAATGGGTGTTCCATTGGCCATTCTCCAGTCCTCTGGTACAGAGGCTGATCGAAGGGACATATTACGTATCTTTGTTAGAAGTTCAGCAATTTCCCATTTGAGTTCTTGAAGAACTCTAGGATGAATACCGTCTGGTCCCTGTGACTTGTTAGTTTGCAGTTTGTCTAGACATTCTAGGACTTCCTGCCTTGTTACCACTATTCATTATATTGTATATGTTGTGGTGGCGGCAATCTTGCCAGATATAGCATTTTTTCCCTTCCAACATAAGAGCGGAGAGCTTGAAATTGGCTTAGTGCCTGGGTGTAGAAAGCCTGTTGTGTAAAGGAACACACCAGTGTTATATTAAAGCCGTTTTTTCTATTCTATTTCTTCTGTTCCTTGTTAGTAATGAAACAAAGAACAGTTTACATATGTAAACCTTTTGATTTGGCTTGTTTCCTGGGCTTATTCTCAAAAAAATATGTTTAATATTACAGAAAAGTTAGAACTTGGAGGTTGATTCAGCTTATTCTTAGAAAAGAACCAAAGTAAATGTTAATTGAAAGCCAGAGCATTCTAGTTTTCTTCTTCTTGGACCTTCTTCTCTAAAGTTCTTGGGCCTTTCAGAAGTCAGTTTATTCGCCACTGTATCTCTACTGCTTTTGAAACCATAGTAAACATGTCAACAGTATTGGCTTATTAAAGGCAAAGTCTTGTATTCTGGTGACAGATCCATTACCTTTCCAAATTATCTGAATGAGTTTTCCTGAGCAGTGGAAGCTCCCGGGCAAGTTCTTTCTTTGGGGAGGGGTGTGGCTCAGTGGTAGAGCATCTGCTTGGCGTGCAGAAGGTCCCAGGTTCAATCCCCAGTATCTCCAGTTAAAGGGATCAGGCAAGTAGGTGATGGGAACAACCCCTGCCTGAGACCCTGGAGAGCCGCTGCCAGTGTGAGTAGACAGTACTAACTTCGATGGACCAAGGGTCTGATTCAGTGGAAGGCAGTTTCATGTGTTCATGTGAGTAATTTTGTATGTGTGCATGCATGCACACAGACCAAGGGTTGGTTGGATCCAGAGGTACCCTTCTGATTATGGAATTCTTTGTCTTCTACATGTGGAAGGGCTGTTTGACACCTTGAGCAAGAGCGTTGCAATGAAAAACGTGTGACTGAATCTAAGTCTGTCTCCTAACAGTGCATGAGAAGAGATTTCAGGGCTCTTGTGAACCCTTCTGCTAGTCCTGGGGAAAGCATTTGCAAAAGTGTATCAATGGCTAGGTTTTCTTCCACTGACACCATTTTGGATCTGTTCGAGTTAAAGGGACTGTTCTCACCTCTGATCTTGAAAAGCTTAGATTTGTGGTCTTAATCCCAGCTCAGGAAAATTAGAACCGGAATCTTTGAGGATTTGTTCTATATCAGCATTTTTTAAATTCACTGCCTTGCGGCCAGAAAGGCCCCACAACTACCTGAGGCAGCTAAAAATAAAATCAAAGATTTAAAACATCCAGTCCATTAAAAATCATCCTGTCATCTCTCGGTTGGTCATTTAAGCTCCAAGGTCATTTTGGAACTGGAGTGTCATTATGTGAGAGGACTGTAGGGACATATCACTATTGAGAGCCAGCGTGGTATAGTGGTTAAGAGCGGTGGTTTAGAGCGGTGGAGTCTGATCTGGAGAACCGGGTTTGATTCCTTACTCCTCCATATGAGTGGCGGAGGCTAATCTGGTGAACTGGGTTTGTTTACCCACTCCTCCACATGAAGCCAGCTGGGTGACCTTGGGCTAGTCACAGCTCTCTCAGCCCCACCTACTGTGAGGGATTGCTCTGTTCCGTGTCTGGACTGTCCGTACAAGCGACAGCCCAGGTCTCTGTCAGGTCTCTGTCAGTAGAAGGGTTCAGGCCTTGGCTGGACCGTTTCCCATTTAGGCCCCCGCTGGTTAGGCCCCCGCTGGAATGTCCCGCTCTCTTTCCTTTTCTCATTCTCCCTCCTCCCTCCTCCGACCTTGGCTTTCTCAGGCTTGAGTTAACGAGCTCCTCTGATGTCTTTGATGTGTATTCAGTAGTTTAGCCCAGCGCTGTTATCTCTTGGTTCTCAAAACATGTAACCGACGTCTGCATTATAGAACTGTTTATATTCTAGCCCTTTTGACTATGTGAGCACTTGTAGCTTTGGACCATGTAGGCCCTGACCATACCTGATGCCTTCCAATAAACTTACCTGCTTCTGAACGGTCGTCTGAGCGAGTGATTTTATGGAAATTGCCCAGGGAGGTTGGAGAACCTCACACCTACCTCACAGGGTGTCTGTTGTGGGGAGGGGAAGGGAAGGTGATTGTAAGCCAGTTTGATTCTTAAGTGGTAGAGGAAGTCAGCAGATAAACACCAACTCCTACTCCTCCTCTTCTTCCTTTTTTCCCCCATAGAGGGAAGGAGTTGGGGGCGGTGTATAGGTCCTGACCAACTGCATGTCAAAGAACCAGCCATCCTTAAAGGACCAAACAGTGCTTCAGACACCTGTATCACATGACTTACTGACAACTGGCATCTAAAATCTCCCCAAACCACGCAGACTTCATCAGCAAACCATTTGTGCAGAAGTATCACAGTTAATAGCCGAATCACTCTTTTGAGACTCCTACCTTTGGGAATCAACTTTCCAAGGTCTTGCTCTGAGCACTCAGACACTGTTCTAGGGGCTTCTCAGGAACCTGCACACGCAGCCCCTAATCTGAGCAGTCCAGCTGGCAGTGGGGTTGCCCCTTCTGGCCATGCTGCCTTAAAGTCATGATGCAAACCTATTCCCTCCAGGATCAGAGGAGCATGCCGAATATATTAGGTGCTGTGGAACAGGTGGGATAAAGCTGCTGCAGTCGTCTTGTTTGTGGGCTTCCTAGACGCACCTGGTTGGCCGCTGTGTGAATAGACTGCTGGACTTGATGGGCCTTGGTCTGCTCCAGCAGGGCTTTTCTTATGTTCTTAAAGTGATCTTTTTTTTCCTGGTTGAAAGGGGGAGGAAATGGAGCCCTGCGGAGCCAAGCTCCGCTACACTTCCCCCCCCCCCCCACACACACTTGAATCGCTTCTGTAACTTCAAATAGTTTCTAATGTCTCGTTTCTACAGTAAAGCTAATTTGCATGCATTGTTCTTATTAGCAGGGACCCCCCCTTTTTTTAGTAGTGGAGGGGGTATTTTTATCTCTCCCCCCCCTTCCTGTGCTGCCTGGAAAAGCTTCTGGGAGAATAAAAATTAGAGCTGGCAAGTACACAGCTTATGGCATGCACTGCATGGTACTAATTCCTCATCCAGTCGTTGCAAGGTACTATAATCCGATAGGGCTCCGTTTCTCTCCAGCATGTTTAATTGGATTGGAGGAAATGCTTTTTCTTGTATCCTGCCTAACCTTTGCCCTCCGGGACGCTTGTTAGCTTCAAAGTGCTCAAATCTTATAGCATCTTTGAGGGATGGGGGTGGGGGGTGGAGGGTGGGGATTAGTTTCACGAGTCGTGCGTTCATTCTTCTCCCTTCTCCTCTTACCCTGCCGAATGCTGTACATTTTTACGTGTTTGAGCATGGGCTTTTCCACTCTGCCCCACTCCGCTTTTCAGCACTTCCTGGGAGGGAGGGAGCACGCTTCATCCTCATGAGGCCCTGGTGTGGTTTTCCACTTAAAAAAAAGTTTCCATAGTAATATTTGTCTGCATCTTTGGAGGTACCCCAGTTATGCCTGTTTGGAGGTACCCGTGTCTTGGTTGTGGATTGCCTCATTTCACTACTCTGTTGATAGGCATGGGACCATCAGTTTGTTGCTAGAAGGGATGATGATGAAACAGCCTGTTTTTAGTGGGGGAAGGTGTAAAAATTGGGATTTAAGTAGTTGGTTAAAGAAATTAGTGTGGACGATGCATAATGAAGAAGAAGAGTTGGTTTTTATGTGCCGACTTTCTCTACCACTTAAGGAAGAATCAAACTGGCTTACAATCACTTTCCCTTCTCCTCCCTACAACAGACACCTTATGAGGTAGGTGGGGCTGAGAGAGCTTGAAGACAGCTGTGACTAGCCCAAGGTCACCCAGCTGGCTTCATGGGTAGGAGTAGGGAACCAACCCAGTTCACCAGATCAGTGCCCGCCACTCATGTGGAGGAGTGGGGAATCAAACTCGGTTCTCCAGATCACTGCTCCAAACCACCGCTCTTAACCACTACACCACGCTGGTGATATTTTGAGCCCTCCTTTCTCTTCTGGTGTAGAGATCCGTACATGGATCGGTAGATCTGCAGCTGTGCAGGAGATGCAAATGTTGTCTGTTGTTACGATGTTGCATTCACATCACCTGAACATGGTATTTTTGGGTGGATACTCTCAGCATTGAGCTGCGAGTACTGAAAAATGAAATGAACTTTTGCATTTGAGGAAGAGCTCTCTAAATCATGGGCATTTCCTGAGTTCTGATGTCAGCTACCTCGATTTAGAAGCTTGGAGTTCAACATATATAGAACTTCAAAAACCTATTAATGTACTGTTGGTAGATATTTAGCAGAACCCCTAACATTTCAGTTAAAATAAAACATATACTATTGCTTCATAACGGCAAGTGGTCTTCATCACCTGCTATTTTGGTACCTTCCATAATATTTTCCCAAAGCAGGGCTTTAATTTCCTTTAAGAAATTAATCTTCTGACTCCTTTTTTAAAAAAAACAACAACAGGGAAGAAGAAGAACGTTTGAGGAATAAAATCCGCGCAGATCACGAGAAAGCTCTTGAGGAAGCGAAAGAGAAGTTGAAGAAGTCGCACAGTGAGCTCCAAGCAGAAATTCAGACCGAGAAGAACAAGATAATCCAGAGCCTGAAGAACAAAGGCAGCAAGCCTTTGCCCCCAGTCCCGGTGCCGAGTCTCGTAGGCATCAAGAGTGGCGACCCCACGGACCCAGACATTCGAGAAAAAAGGGACAAAATTAAAGAGGTAACAGAGATTGCGCCGTCGCTCCTAGCTTTGTTTTCTGCTACAGACCTCTCATACTGTTTGGCAGCTGTGCCTCCCCCCCCCCCCCCACACACACTGAGGTGTGTTCTACATTGTGAGTTGCTATGTTGTGTGTCTTGCTTTGGTTTGTGGGTTAAGGCAAGAGCAGACCACAAGAAACATGCCAGCCTGTTGGTTAAGAATGGTGGGGTGCTTAACACCAGCCGCTGTGGAGGCATCTTGAAAGTGACGAGAGGTATAGCCATCTTCAAGTACTTGAAGGGCTGTCATACATAGAGGACGGTGCCGAGTTGTTTTATGTTGCCCCAGAGGGTCAGACCAGAACCAACGGATTGAAATTCAATCAAAACAGTTTCCGTCTAGATAGTAGGAAAAACTTTCTAACAGTTAGAGTGGTTCCTCAGTGGAACAGGCTTTCTCAGGAGGTGGTGAGTTCTCCTTTCCTGGAGGCTTTTAAGCAGAGGCTGGATGGCCATCTGTCAGCTATACTGATTCTATGACCTTGGGCAGATGATGAGAGGGAGGGCATCTTGGCCATCTTCTGGGCATGGAGTAGGGGTCACTGGGGGTGTGCGGGGGAGGTAGTTGTGAATTTCCTGCATTGTACGGGGGGTTGGACTGGATAACCCTGGTGGTCCCTTCCAACTCTATAATTTGGTGATTCTGTTCTGTGATTCTGTGGTAAGTTCAGGCTTGCCTCTTGCCTTCTCTCGCTGAAAGCGTTGCCCACTTCATTGTCTTCGGGCAGCCCCACAGTTGCCTGGCGTCACACAGACCGCAGCCGCGGAAGTGTCCTCGCGAGCCCAGGATGGTCTGCTTTCACTTAACGTGGCGCTTCCTCTTCAGTGCTGGCTTTATCTAGCCGTAATTGGAAAAATAAGCAGTATGCAGATAGGAGGGCGTCGATACTTAGACATTTGACGTTATAAAGGAAGCGTGGCCATCTGCACTTCATTTCCCCTGGATTAAATCCTGTAATTAAAGATCAGCCTTTTTTAAAACAGAAATTCAGTATTTCAAAATCGCACGAATAATTTTTGGAGGCTATGTGATCGTTTACCTTATTGATTCATTTAACATGTTTTTATCTCTTTTCCACAATGCTCAAAGCACTTTCCAAATAGAAACCAAACATCAAACAGGTTTTAGGACTTGAATCGGCCTTTAGATGTCAAATTAAAACCAGTGCCAAAAGTATTGTAACAATTCAAACCAAAAAGCCCCCCCCCCCAACTTTGCGGCTTTATTCTGCCATCTGAATTGTAAGATAGATAGTGCTGGATCATGAAATGGGTTACAACCGTCATACAAGGTGTATGACAGTGATTCTGCCTGAGGCAATTCATAGAATCATAGAGTTGGAATGGGCCATACAGGCCATCTAGCCCAACCCCCCTACTTAATGCAGGATCAGCCTAGAGCATCCCTGACAAGTGTTTGTCCAGCCTCTGTTTAAAGACTTCCAGTGAGGGGGAGCTCACCACTTCCCTAGGTAGCTGATTCCACTGTCGAACAACTCTTACTGTAAAAAGTTTCCCCCTAATATCCAGCCGCTACCTTTCCATCCTCAATTTAATTCTCCAATATGTGCAAACCTGGTGACTAGCTCCCTGAATTCCATATTCCTATCAAGCACCCGTATGTCTAATCTAAATTCTTGTTGCCTGCAGGTTTATACTGGAACAAGCAGGGAAACCCACAAGGACTTGTGGGGGTCCTCTCTTTTCCCCCTGTATCTGCCTCTCTGCTTGATAGCCTCTCCCCTTTTCCTCCCACCCACCAACTTACCTACCTTGATCTGCCCTCTCTCTCTCTCCCTCCCCCCATCTTTAGCTTTCGCTCCTCTTCCCCCACCCGGGGGGAAAGTCTGGCCAAGTTGTGAAAGCTGTGCTGTAGTAAGTCGCTTTGGGGGAAGTTGACCTCCTGCAGGCCTGGCCAAATTGTACAAGATGCATGGTGGCAAACTGCCCAGCAGCTGGGCCTGGTTGAGTCATGAACACATGGAGCTGCCTGATACTGAATCAGACCCTTGGTCCATCAAAGTCAGTGTTGTCTACTCAGACCGGCGGCGGCTTTCCAGGGCCTCAGGCAGAGTTGCCGGGGATTGAACCTGGGACCTTCTGTATGCCAAGCAGAGCCTCTACCGCTGAGCCACTGAACTCATGTGAGTTGTGTGGTAGTGAATCTCCCTGTAGGTGTCACCAGGCCCTTGCAAATGCTTCCTTCACTGGGGAGGCAGCAGGGCCCTTTCCAGTCTCCCCCCACTGCTTTTGATTTAACAGAAACCAAGGCTTGGCACGCTCAGAAATATTGTGTCAATTGGAGTTCTTAGAGGGAGTAGGCTGAAGACTGATGGAATGGTTAGTTTTAAGGTAATAACTGTTGATTGGTTGGTTTAATGTTACGTGTGTTTAAATTGTTCTAAAAACTACAATTTGTTGTGGTTGCCTTCCTAGTAAGTTCCCAAAAATGGCCACCGAGATCTCAGAACTTAGTCTTGTGAGAGCTCAGGGGACCACCTGTGAGGAGCGGCTAAAATGCTTAGGGCTGTTTAGCTTGGAAAGAAGGCGGTTAAGGGGAGACATGATAGAGGTCTATGAAATTATGCATGGTGTGGAGAGAGTGTACAGGGAGAAGCTTTTCTCCCTCTCTCATCATACTAAAACGTGGGGTCATCTGCTGAAGCTGGAGGGTGAGAGATTCAAAACAGATACAAGGAAGTATTTCTTCATACAAGGCATAGTTAAATTGTGAAACTCCCTGCCCCAGGATGTGGTGATAGCTGCCAACTTGGAAGGCTTTAAGAGGGGAGTGGACATGTTCATGGAGGAGAAGGGTATTCATGGCTACTAGTAAAAATGGATGCTAGTCATGATGCATACCTGTTCTCTCCAGGATAAGAGGAGCGGGCCTCTTATATTAGGTGCTGTGGAATACAGGCTGGATAATGCTGCTGCAGTCTTCTTGTTTGTGGGCTTCCTAGAGGCACCTGGTTGGCCACTGTGTGAACAGACTGCTGGACTTGATGGGCCTGGGTCTGATCCAGCATGGCCTTTCTTATGTTCTTATTTGTTTCTTAAAGCTGCAGATGCTGTTTGTATTATTTGGGGGGATTTTTAATCCTCCAGTGCATTTTATTTAGATCTCAGATTTGTCTGCAAACCTGGGGCTTCCCGTAGGTGTGTAGAGAAATCCCCCAAGCCTGTCCCTGGCTCTATTGTGTGGATTTTTGATCCAAACTATGGCCCAGTTCAGAAATATATATCTGATGGGCTGATTTCAAGAGAAAGCCATATGCAACGTGGCTTATGGCAGGTGCGTCTGAATATGCCACTGTTGTGTGATCGTTGTATTTGATGGATAATTTGATTCCTCCTGTGTTCTTTGTATTCATTTTATTGCTAAGATGTCACTTCTACATATACAGCAGCTTGAATCCTTCCTCTGGGCTAAGCCACGTTTGTAGGGTCTCTGCCACTGGAGGACGGTTTCAAACTTGGCTGAGCAAAGTGGTAGGATAAAAGCCAGCCCTTTCTCTCACTTTCCTTCAATTACAACAGGTTCATTTTTATCTCCTGACTTTTCTCTTGTTGAACCATCCAATTTGTTTGGTTTGTGTTTGTGTTCCGTGGAGTTACCATACCAATAAATGGGTTGTGTAATGACTTCCCTTAATTCAGATTGTTATGATTGCAGTTTAATTTATTAAAAAAAATTGTTTTTATTTTGGGATCATGTTTTGACTACTGGGTAGGTTATTAAAAAAGAGAGAGAGAGAGAATGGAGAGTATCCCCCTTCTTACAAGAGCTTATGGGCTGCACCAGATTATTTAGCACTCCATGCAGTGGTGATAGATCAGCTTCTGACTTCTGCAATGTCATGCTGCAGAATCCGGCACTGAATAAAGTCTAGTAGCCCACTATACTAAAAAATTAAAAAGGGGGGTTGGAATCCGCAAGAGAACAGAGAAAATACTCACTGATTATTGTCGAAGGCTTTCACGGTCAGAGTTCATTGGTTCTCGTAGGTTATCCGGGCTGTGTAACCGTGGTCTTGGTATTTTCTTTCCTGACATTTCGCCAGCAGCTGTGGCCAGCATCTTCAGAGGAGTAACACTGAAGGACAGTGTCTCTCAGTGTCAAGTGTGTAGGAAGAGTAATATATAGTCAGAAAGGGGTTGGGTTTGAGCTGAATCAATGTCCTGCAAAAAGTAACAAAGGTAATGTGCTAACCATTGTCCTGTAAGTATCAAGATAATGTGCTAATGAGGGTGTGGTATGTACTCACTGATTGCTGCTGTATCTGGAGGAACCTCTGAATGTGTCTTTTTGTTGCTGCTTATACTCAAAATATGTCATAAGGAAATATAGAAAAAGTTTCCGTCCAGACATTAGGAAGAATTTTCTAACAGTTAGAGCGGTTCCTCAGTAGAACATGCTTCCTCAGGAGGTGGCAAGCACTCCTTCCCTGGAGGTTTTTAAGCAGAGGCTAGATGGCCATCTGTCAGCAATGCTGATTCTGTGAACTTAGGCAGATGATGAGAGGGAGGGCATCTTGGCCATTTTCTGGGCATGGAGTAGGGGTCACTGGGGGCATGGGGGGGAAGTAGTTGTGAATTTCCTGTCTTGTGCAGGGGGTTGGACTAGATGACCCTCGTGGTCCCTTCCAACTCTACGATTCTGTAAACTCTGAAATAATGGATCTTTTCTTGTAATGGCTTGACATTGAAAGTCATCTCAGAATATTAATGGACTAGTGGTGAAAGCACTCTTACACAAAAAAACTCAAGTGAATCCCAGTTCTGATTTCATAATGGAGTGTATAATCCGTAGACAAAATGGCAGTTGTGGGTGGAGAGCCTTGTCAGTTACATCTGTTTCCTTATAGCGACGTCTTGTTTTTTGTTCCGTCTGTCTTGTTGTGATTTTGTACAATATGAAATAGTCCTGAGAAGCTTTTTGGGATCAAACCTTTAAAAATATTTAGTGAAAATATTAAAATATGGCATTAAAATATGTTCAGCTAAACTCGTTATGTTCCTGATTGCTGGTTCAGTTTTACAGCTCCTTTGGAGAGGAAGTTACGTTTGTTGAGATCAGAGTTGGTCCAGTTGCCCGAAACTTCTTCATTATGCTTGTAATTCTTTGCTGTGTGCATTTGTTATTTTATCAGTCTCCTTTTCGCACTGCAGCTTCGATCTGTGATTGCATCTTTTTATTACCGTTTGAACCAAAAGCAAACAAAATACAAAGTTGCTCAAAGTAAATGAACCAGAAGAGGCGTATTTTTTGAAGGCCAATGTGAAAAGAAAGCTCTAACCATGCTTTGGGCTGAATGTCAAAAATCATCCACACAGGTGTTTCTGCAGCTCTTCTGCCCACCTACTGGAATGTATTGGGCTAGCAGCTATTTAGATTAACTATCTCTTGTCCGCTTTCCCCTATGAAAAGGAGCATCATCATTTGCTTTGACAACATAGTATATTTTGCAACATGATAATCATATTGATTTGGAAACACTTCTAGACTTCTTTCAAGATCCATTTCGGTTGCCCAGAAAGCTGGTCCTATGTTGCTTACCTCCGCTGACAGAGATGGAAGCCCATACATCTGTTAGGATGAGTGTCTGAATCAAAGGATTTGACTGAAAATATCGATGGAGGATACCAAACATTGGTAATCTGTTGAATGATCCCAACTTTGTTTTCTGTTCCCTAGATGATGAAACATGCCTGGGACAATTACCGACAATATGGATGGGGACATAACGAACTGAAACCCATTGCTAGGAAAGGACATTCCACAAATATATTTGGTAGGTTGTTTATTCCAAAAGCTATTCGTAAAAAGTTCCACATTAACATCCTTTGTTCATACCATAGAACCATGGATATGTTTGAAATAAAGTGAATTAGAGAGTGCCATTGAGCCATTTAAGGAACTGTTACTCAGCAGGTTCATGGAAGTTATATTTTTTTGAAAAAGATATCTTGGATAGGGTACACGTGGATCTAAATCACTGCTCCTCTTTGTAGGTTTGGTTCAGATCAAAATCCAAATATGTAACTCCACCGATGAAGAGTTCTTAGAAGATGAGGAACACCCATGGGGGTCGGGTTGCTTCTTCAGTTTCTGGTACCCCAGAAAACTTCTTTGCTCCTCTGTGACTTGAAAGCAAAACAAAACTGGGAGGTGTCATGTAGTTCCTTAGGCGCTGTTGCCCATAAGTGCTAACTTGGCTACTAGATTTCCGCCTCCTTCCTTCCCCTGGGTCCTTTCCCTTAAATGTTTTCATATTGTCCCTTCCCTTCGGGGTGTTTCTTGTTATTTTTTTTCCATCTCCATCCTCCCCCCTCCCCAGGATTGAGACACACCAGTGAAGGGGCATGGAGGCATGACCACCTCCAGATATCATCCTCCTCAAATGTGGAGTTTCCAGATGCCATCGGGGTGGGATTGAACTTGTTGAATTTTAAATTGGCTATGCTGTATTGTATGACGTTTTTGTTTAATCATGATTATATTGTATTTTATGTGGTGTTAGCCGCCCTGATCCCAGTTTGACAGGGCAATTTGGGATACAAATAAAATAATAATGATGATGATGGTTACTATGATTGCTATTATTACTACTATTACTATTATTACTATTACTCATGAACACATGAAGTTGCCTTATACTGAATCAGACCCGTGGTCCATCAAAGTCAGTATTGTCTACTCAGACCAGCAGTGGCTCTCCAGGGTCTCAGGCAGAGGTCTTTCTCATCATAAGAACATAAGAAAGGCCCTGCTGGATCAGACCAAGGTCCATCGAGTCCAGCAGTCTGTTCACACAGTGGCCAACCAGGTGCCTCTAAGAAGCCACAAACAAGACGACTGCAGCAGCACCATCTTGCCTGTGTTCCACCGCACCCAAAATAATAGGCATGCTCCTCTGATACTAGAGAGAATAGGTATGCATCATGACTAGTATCCATTCTAACTAATAGCCATGAATACCCCTTTCCTCCATGAATATGTCCACTCCCCTCTTTTTTTTTTAAAATAAATTTTATTGGTTTTTAAAACTATAAATTCTTCATAATTTTTAACAACAATTTAAAACTAATGTCAAAATCACTATTACATCAATTGTTGTCTTGATTACAAGTAAACATAAAAGGAACAAATTGACTTCCCCACCACCTCCGTCTACCTCTTAATAAAGTATTACAATCCGTCGTTAATATATTCTGATCCTAATATTAATCTCATTATAAAGTTTCATGTCATATAAAATTTTACATTCTGGAGCAGAGTAAAGAGTAACCTTCCATTTTTCCCAGATCTTATACATTTTCACAATAATTCATCCAAGCCTCCCATTTTCCCATAAATTATTCATTATCTCTTTGATTTAATGTATCGTATTAATTTCTCCCTCTCCACCAGCTCTAACATTTTAATAATCCAATCCCTTTTTTCTGAAACATTTGTCCCTTTCTATTTGGCTGCATAAGATGATCTTGCAGCCATTGCAACGTAAATTTTAAAATGTCCTTTGAATTTAAATGTCATTCAAAATCATACCAAGTAACATCATCTCCAATATTTTAGGAATATTTTTCTGTATAATCAATCTTATTTCATTGTAAATCATATCCCAAGTCTTTCACCTTATCACAAGTCCACCCCTTATGAGAAAGGAAAAAAGAAAAACCAATATCCTTATTACATTTCCAACATATTCCTTAAAGTGATATTCACATTACTATTGATAATTCAAAAATATATTTATATCTCATCCATAATCTATATAAGGAGGACTTGATTACATAATCCCGAAATGATGTCTAAATCTTCACTACACCGTAAATAGCCATGCCTCCCATCCACACTGTCGAAGCCTTCCAAATCCAACAGTCATATTTAAACCAGTCCTTTAGCCATGGTCTAATATTTCCTTCTGCATTTGAAGTAGGTCAGACAGATGTAAGAACAGGGTCTCTTTATTCTCTCTCATCTCTTCAGGCAGGTTGCGTAAACAAAGGTAATTTTCTCTGACCTTCATCTCCATCATGGCTTCAATCTGTTTTTCTTGACCTTCTATCTTCTTCTTTGTTTCCTTACATCCTTCCATAACTTTTTTAACTGAAAAGTCCATTGTTTGCATGTCTGCTTTCATAGTCACAGGCAGGTTACGTTCTTGATCTTCTATCTTCTTCTTTGTATCCTTGTGTTCTTCCATAACTTTTTACAGAAGAATCCATTACTTGCATGTCTGTATTGGTAGTCATCATTTGAGCCTTAACATCTTTTATGTCTTCTGTAACCAGATCCAACTTCTGATTAAATATTTGTGATGATTGGTCAAGAGTAGTCATCATTGAAATCAGTTGAGCCATCTGTGTTGATATCTGTTTTAATTGTTTAACTGTCGCCTCAGATTGTTTGGCTAACATGTCCTGCACTTTTTTTTCCATGGTAAAGTTCTGTAAAGTTTCCTTTGATTTTGTAAAGGCAGGGCTATGTAGTAAGCCGGAACAGGGACGAGTTCCAGACATTTACATAAGTAACTAAGCTGAAAAATTGATGTTCATCTGGCAGGAGTCCATTACATGTAATTAGTAGAGAGTGTTTCTTTGACCAGCTTAAATATTTTTTCGGGTTGAAGAGATTAATATTTAGCCTTAAAATAACTTTTTAAAATTAACAGTACCAACGAGTTTTACCAGACGCTCTAGGTCGGCAAAACCAGGAAGTATTCTGGAAGTTACCTCGTCGCGGACCTTCTATCGTCTCTTCTCTATGGTTGTTACCTTCAGGAATGATTTTAATGTAGCACGAGTAAGACGAATTTCCGGTCCTACGACCTGCTTCCTGTTGATTTGCTTGCCGAACAATAGAGAGGGATAGTGGATGAAGCGCAGAGTCTTCCGGTTTAAGATATCCCCATTGTTATGAAACGTGGCTGGAGGACTCTTTTTACACCGGACAAGTTCTCAAAGGTTTCTCCCTCCCCTTCCTTTAAGAACGCGTCGGATTGGCAGATCTTAAGTCAATCATTCAAGCTCGTTGTTTTAGTTTAAGCTGATCAGTTTGATAAGGTTCCTGCTGCTTTATCTGATGGATCTCATACAGCAAAGTCATCCAGTTCAATTAAGGGAGGAACGAGGTTACCAGGAATGTTTTCTTCTATCCCCCTGTTGTTCGATAATGCCAGTGAAGAACGAAATATTCTTATCTACTCACTTGGGCGTCTGGAGGTGAGGTTCTAATCTTAATGTAGTCCTTATGATGTTTATAAGGTGGTGGAGGGTAGAGTCTAATGCCGAAGTTGCGCTCTGGCGATTTCAATCCCTTCGTGCCCGCGGGACCAGCATCTAAATCGCCGGGGGACTTAATGAAGCTCCCTCGGAGTATTTAGGAGATCAAACCGCATAAATGGCTGCAGGGAGTTCCTGCTTCCCAGCCCACTTGCAAGGGCTGGGTTGGGGTGCAGTAAATCACCCCAAATTAAACGCAAACTTGGATTCCCCCCAGGAGCCCCTGGGAGAACGTGGCACTCAGCCCAGCGTCACCACCGGAAGTCATCTCACCACCGGAAGTCATCAGTATGTCCACTCCCCTCTTAAAGCCCTCCAAGCTGGCAGCCATCACCACATCCTGGGGCAGGGAGTTCCACAATTTAACTATGCGTTGTGTGAAAAAATACTTCCTTTTATCTGTTTTGAATCTCTCACCCTCCAGCTTCAGCAGATGACCTCGTGTTCTAGTATTATGGGAGAGGGAGAAAAAGTTTTCCCTGTCCACTCTCTCCAAACCGTGCATAATTTTATTGATCTCTAGCATGTCTCCCCTTAGCCACCTTCTTTCCGAGCTAAACAGCCCTAAGCGTCTTAACCGCTCCCCATAGGACAGTTGCTGTTGTTCCTTAATCATTTTGGTTGCTCTTTCCTGAACCTTCTCAAGCTCTGTAATATCCTTTTTTAGGTGTGGTGACCAGAACTGTACACAGTATTCCAAGTGTGGTCTCACCATAGATTTGTATCAGCAGTTTTATTCTCTATTCCTCGTCTAATTATGGCCAGCATGGAATTTGCCTTTTTTACAGCAGCCGCACACTGGGCTTCATTAAGTTATCCACTACCACCCCAAGATCCCTTTCTTGGTCTGTTGCTGCCAGCACAGATCCCATCAGTGTATATGTGAAGTTGGGATTTTTTGTCCCAATATGCATCACTTTACACTTACATTGAATCTCATTTGCCATTTTAATGCCCATTCTTCCAGTATGTAGAGATCCTTCTGGAGCTCTTCACAGTCCGATTTTGTTTTAACCACCCTAAATAATTTGGTGTCATCTGCAAACTTGGCTACTTCACTGTTTAACCCCAACTCCAGGTCATTGATGCACAGGTTGAAAAGCACCGGTCCCAACACAGATCCCTGAGGCACCCCACTGCTCACATCCCTCCATTGTGAGAACTGACCATTGATTCCTATTCTCTGCTTCCTATTTTTCAGCCAGCTCTCAATCCATGAGAGGACTTGTCCTCTTATCCCATGACTATGAAGTTTGCTTAGCAGTCTTTGGTGGGGGACTTTGTCAAAAGCTTTTTGGAAATCCAAATACACAATATCCACAGGCTCATTCCTGTCCACATGCTTACTGACGCTTTCAAAAAACTCTAATAGGTTAGTGAGACAGGACCTACCCTTACGGAAGCCATGTTGGGTTTTGCCCAGCAGACCTTGCCCTTCTATATGCTTGAAAATTCTATCTTTAATAATGCTTTCCACCAATTTACCCGGAACAGACGTTAAGCTAACTGGCCTGTAATTTCCTGGGTCCCCCCTGGAACCTTTTTTGTAAATGACTGTTACATTGGCCATTCTCCAGTCCTCTGGTACAGAGGCTGATTGAAGGGACATATTACATATCTTTGTTAGAAGTTCAGCAATTTCCCATTTGAGTTCTTGAAGAACTATAGCATGTATACCGTCTGGTCCCTGTGACTTGTTAGTTTGCAGTTTGTCTAGACATTCTAGGACTTCGCCTTGTTACCACTATTTGCCTCAGTTCCTCATTTTCCCCTCTCCAAAATCTCTGTTCAGGAGAAGGAATCTGCCCTGTATCTTCAACAGTGAAGACATATGAGAAGAATTCATTTAGTTTTTCAGCAATCGCTTTATCCTCCTTTAGAGTTCCTTTACTCCCATTGTCATCCAATGGTCCAACCGCTTCCCTAGCTGGTTTCCTACTCCTAATATACTTAAAGAATTTCTTATTGTTTGTTTTGATGTGTTTAGCAATATGCCCCTCAAAACCTTTTTTTGCAGCTCTAATTATCTGCTTGCATTTCCTTTGTGCAAGTTTGTGTTTGCTTCTGTACACCTTCGTTTGGGCAAACCTTCCAGTCTCTGAAGGAAGACTTTTTTTCTCTAATTGCTTCCTTCACCTTACCCGTTAGCCATGGTGGTAACCTCTTGGACTTGTTACTACCTTTCCTGACCTGCGGTATACAAGCTAGCTGAGCCTCTAGTAATGTGGACTTGAGTAACCCCCAAGCCTTTTCAAGAGATTTAACCCTCCCAACTGTTCCTTTCAACTTCCTCTTTACCAGTTTTCTCATTTTAGAGAAGTTCCCTCTTTTAAAGTCAAAGGTAATTGTGTGAGATTTCCCAGTCACTTTCCCACTTACATATAAAATAAATTTTATGCTATTGTCATCACCTACTCGCCTAGTCCCTTGAACTGGAGATAGAGGGGATTGAACCTGGGACCTTTTGCATGCCTAGCAGATGAACTACCGCTGAGCCACAGCTCCTCCCAATAGTACTACTGTTACTACTATTATTATGTTAGAGAGAGAAGTCTGGGAGGTTCAGGGCTGGGTTTGGTGAAAGAGAGGTATCAAGAGTAGAACTAGAGTGAAACAAACCCATTGGCTTCTAGTTTGATTTAGGGAATCCATCGATATTTGCCTGCTGGATGAGAGAGACCCTGCTCTGAGTAACAAAATGAGAACAGTAGCATAATATGGTGGGTAAGGCTGACCAGGATTGGTGGTGCATGCTGTCAGTTTGGTAGCATAAGGACACTGCATGACTGATGCTACACCTCTGGGCTCCATGTCAACCAGGTCAGAATCACCAGTTTCCCTGACTGACTGGAACGATCAGATACCATTTGAACTTTTTTCTTTTTCTATATGTTGAACTTAGACTCTTGAAATAAATTTGTTTCTAACCAAGGCCACATTGAAATAATCAAAATTATTCAGTTATATAAGACTTCAAGTGCCAGTTGTTTTTCAGTCATCTTTGTCCACATGTCAGTCTTAGAAACTCCTTTTTATTCCAGTGTGAATAAGTGGAGAACTTAAGCTGTTCATTCTAAGTCAAACCATATTCTTGATTTTGGGCTGCAGCTGAATTTGGAAACTAGGGCTTACTAGGTCCACATTCACCATTTGCTTGACTGAATTAGAGGCAAACGATGTGTGTAGTCACTCCCTTTTGCTACGTTTCTGACAAGCTGCAAGAATCTACTGTAATTTTAGAAGAAGAAGGATAGGAGTTGGTTTTTATATGCCAACTTTCTCTACCACTTAAGGGAGAATCAAACCGACTTACAGTCACCTTTACTTTCCCTACCCACAACAGACACACTGTGCCAAATTTTAAGTTCTACACTGAGTCACTGGTGTTTACTTTTTTCTCACAGGCGTGAGTGACAGCCATTCACAAATGGGAGAAAGTACATGGTGCATTAACTGTATACTAAACCTGCTTCCTACCCTTAGTGAACCTAGCCTGTCCATCAAGTCTGTGTTTGTTGCATATCTCCGCCCCTCGTCTGCATGAATGACCGGTCACGTTAGAGCATGATGGACGTGGCTGACATGGATGGATGACGGATCCTGCGTTTTAAACTATTGTGTTTCCCAATAAGGTGGACAAATGCAACTTAATATCCAGATGAGGTTTAATGATCTTGTATTTGATCAGCGATCAATTAGTCACCTCTTCGGGGTGTATCTTCAGTTCACATAGCTCGTCTTCGTCTACGCCAGAGCTGTTAAGGTCTTCCTCATCCAGCACAACATTGATCTGTTTTTCCGCTCCTTGACAGAGTTGCGTCTCTGAATCCTGCGGCGTGCCTGAGTAGCTGATGACTTTTAGCGAGGGAGGTCGAGACAGGTCGTCTGCAGAGCCCACCCCTGTCCAAAAAATAATCACCTCCTTGCGACAAACAGCAACAGCCAGGCTTGCAATGAGTATGCAGGGTACCAAGTATGGAAGCGTTGACTGACTCGCCTGCCTGAATGTTGCCACAATAAACATTGCCAGCAGGCCATAGCTATAGGCCATAGCAGAAGCTAGAAAATAGATGCCCGAGGACTCAACTTGAACATCAAATCTGTGGCAGTAAGCCACTAGCAAGCCTGGAAGTACAATGTCTCCGAGACTTACAGCAGTAAAAGATGTGCCATCCAGATCCGACGATGAGGATATTGTTGGTACCTTCAGCAGAAAGGGGAGCTCTTCAGAGTTCGAGGGTGCAAAAGTCGTCATGTCTGTGCCACCCCTCCCAGTTTTAGTTAGGAAAGAGGCAAGGATCACACAGAGCGTGTCAGAAAACAAGTGTACAAATAAGAACAAGCTACAGGTCTGCAGGGTGGGCATGTGGACCGCCCTCAGAATGTAAATGCCGATAGAGATCGCTAGCACGTCTTGCAAAACCCAGCCCCACCTGTCGTCCTTCCTGAAGATAACCCATGTGGCACTGACAGACAGACAAAGCCCTGCCAGAAGCAGTTTTCTGATCTCCAGACGTTTGTGAAAATGCGGCACACGGATGGCCTGTTTTCCAAATGGGAGTTGGTTCACGAATGGAGTCAGGCAGCTGTATAGGCTGAAAGATGCATATAGGCCAAAAATCCCGGTTATTACATGTGTTAAGTAATCGTAGAAGCAGTAGAGAGTAAGAAGCATGAAAATGGCCATTCCTGTGCAGTCAATTGTGAAGTCAATTGATATCTCAGCAAAGTTATCTTCGGTTTGGGCCTGGCTTTCAGTGTATTGCTGTTTCCCCCTCTCTGCGCTTCCTGCCCAGTAGCTTCCTATGGTCACTATGGTCATCGACAGTAGATAAATGACCCCGGTCTTGTACAGCAAGTCCCTGAGTAGGTTCTTGAACAGTAAATAGAGAATCTCCCCGTCGCTGAGCAGAATGCCCGGGAGAGTGATCTCCTCGCAGTGACCCCAGTTATAGCCAGATCTCCGGTCTATTGCGAGAGGTGGAGCGTCCCCACCGAGGGTCAACAGCCCTTGGGTTCTGTTGATCGGTCGGAGCCTAGCGTTTTCGTAGAGGTTGCAGCTGCCCTCCCTCACGGATGCGATTCGTGTGCTGAATCCCCCGCCATCGGAGTCGGCCTCCCCCAGAGAAGACGGAAGGCAACACATGGCCGAATAAGTGAGGTTCTGAGTCGAGAGCTCGAGTGTAAGCCGCTGGGCATTATCCTCGTCGCTCAACGTCGTCCACTGCGAAGGGAAGAGGAAGCAGTAGTCGCCTCCTTTTTCGGCGCTGACATGGATGATTCCCGGGGCCACAGCGGCTGCAAACGAGTTAATGAGGAGGAGGAGCAAGCTTGCCAGCTTTAGCGCCGCCTTCGGTCTTCCAGAGTCTCGCTTCATCTTTATTAATAAATTTCATCGTGTTCTGCCCCCTTTGCTTAGTGGAAAAGAGAATCTTGGGCCCTAGGGGCCGAAACTCTGCCCGCTGTATGGCCGGCTCCTTCCTGCTAGCCTTGCTTGGCTTCACCATTGAGGTCACCCTCAACCTTCTTTGTTACATAATTAGCCCAGCTGTTTAACCATGGAGACAGACCCCGCCCCTTCCTGCTATAATACAAGCTCTCTCCTGGTTATTCGACTCTTGCTTATCTAGCGGTTCTTTCCGTTTTCATGTCAAGGTTGTTTTATCCCCTTCCTTCTCCTCCTCCTGGATTTGGAGGCACAGTTGCCAACGGACAGTGGGATCTTTTTAGAAAAATATATTTTTATTGTTATATAAAAAAGGGGCACAAAAGGGAAACATAGGAATATCAACAATACAGTTATTAAGAAAAAAAGCAGAAACTTGTATTGCCATGCTTTTCAGCACCGTTGTGTCTTCAATTAGTGACCCAAGTTATTAAAAATAGTTTTAACATTGCTAATTATAACATCAAAAAAATAATAACCGCCTTATTGTGCTTATCAAACTTATTTCCTATCTCTACAATCTGGATCTAAGTTAGGGGAAGTTTCACTAGTGAAACGTGACAGCGGGATCTTAATTATTGCTGTTGTGACTTTAGCTGTCATTTAATCTGCTTGCGCTGGTCAGGAAGCTCTCCCTTGAGCCGTGTCCCCTCATAAAGGTTGCTGTTGCCCACGATTTGAATAATGTCATGTCAAATACCCTCCACTTTGGTAGTGTCAATGTGTGTGATTCAGCCCCATCATGAGGACTGAGGAGAAGGAAATGAGTGTATGGAGAACATACCTTTCAGAGGCCGCGCTGGAACTGGCTGGCAGGCTTTTTTGGGGGGGAATATCCTCAGAATCCCATCTTTCCTCCCCCCCTCCAATCGCAGCTCCAGGCCAGCGTGGTGTAGTGGCTAAGAGTGGTGGTTTGGAGTGGAGGACTCTGATCTGGAGTACTGGGTTTGATTCCCCACTCCTCCACATGAGCGGCGGAGGCTAATCTGGTGAAAAGGGTTGGTTTCCCCACTCCTCCACATGAAGCCAACTGAGTGACCTTGGGCTAGTCATACTCTCTCAGCCCCACCCACCTAACAGGGTGTCTGTTATGGGGAGAGGAAGGGAAGGTGATTGTAAGCCGGGTTGAGTCTCCCTTAAGCGTCATATAAAAACCAGCTCTTCTCCTTCTCCCCTCCCCAGCCCTGCTCCATTGCTAGTTTGCCCAGGGCTGCTCCGGGCAAGCGTGACGAGACCGCCTTCTGCCCGCCCTATTGCCGTCTTGTCTAACACTTCTGGCAGCTGTTGAAGACCAAAGAGCATTGTCTGCACAAGCGCAGACAACAGTTCTTTAAAAATCGGGGGAATTTAAACCCTTTTTTTTTTTTTTAGTTTTCACTGCAAACTTGGAGAGTGCCTCCAGTTTGAAGAAATATCTGTTGGGGTGAGTGTCCCCCCTATCTGCGGATTTAGCTGTCCACAGACACATGAGGGGGCACATGAGGGAATTAGATACATAGATAATAAGGATAATACATAACATTTGAAATTTTCCACTGTGGAATGGTTGGTTGAATGTGGCAGCAGGGTGACTTGTTGGAAATGGAGTTTGTCATCGTTGGAATTGTTTGGGGGAAAGAACGCACCAGATATAGTGAAAAATAAATCGTGCTTTCCGTTGTGTCTCCTGTTCTTTGCTCAGTCTTCATTTTGATTTATACTGGGAGGAACTGAGCAGTTGCAAAGCACGTCTCCAGCTAATTGGTAATAAGGATGGCATCAAAGGGAAAGTGCTTCCTGTCCATGAAACAGCTACTTACGATAGAAGTTTTTTTTTTTTTTGGCCTCCAGGAAACTCACAGCTGGGCGCCACTATAGTAGATGCATTAGATACACTCTACATTATGGGCCTTCACGAGGAATTCAAAGAAGGACAGGAATGGATTGACAATCATCTTGACTTCAGCGTGGTGAGTAAAATGTCTTCTAGTATCTTACGTGCGTCTTCTTGGTAGAAGTTCAATTCTGATGAAGGTTTAGAAAACCCTTCCCGTCGTGTGCACCTAAAAGATTCCTTGAATAGGTTCTTGTAGGTTATCCGGGCTGTGTGACCGTGGTCTTGGTATTTTCTTTCCTGACGTTTCGCCAGTAGCTGTGGCAGGCATCTTCAGAGGAGTAACACTGAAGGAACAGTGTGTCCTTCAGTGTTACTCCTCTGAAGATGCCTGCCACAGTGTGTCCTTCAGTGTTACTCCTCTGAAGATGCCTGCCACAGCTGCTGGCGAAACGTCAGGAAAGAAAATACCAAGACCACGGTCACACAGCCCGGATAACCTACAAGAACCTATGAACTCTGACCGTGAAAGCCTTCGACAATAGATTGCTTGAATACTTTAATTTTGGTGTTTTTCACCGAAGGCTTTTTTCTTTCCGATGACTATACTGAAAGATAGAGGGTTCTGTAATGATATGGAGGAACGAGTTTACGGTAAAAAAAAAAAAAAAAAAAAGGAGAAGCCCCCCCCACCAGAATGTTCACCCAAAAAGAGACCTGAATATCTAGCAGTGCCATTCTAAACAGTTACACCCTCCTAAGGCCATTGACTTAGAAGGGTATAACTCTGCTTAGGGTTGCCTGGTCGATAGTGTCATCATAATGATCTTGCTTTAGTATTTTCCCACTTGGCGTCAGTCTCTGTGAATGGTCGGAAGAGCAGTCATAGTGAGAAGAAGATTGTTCACACTTTCACATTCCCTCACCCCCTAATCGAACTTTTCCTTATTTGGACCCTGCTCAACCAAACTTATTTAAGGGTCAGATGCAGCAGACTGGGACACTTGACTGACCCTATTAGAACCTATAGAGGGGTTAGACAAGGTTCTATATTGATTGGCACCTATGCTATTTGCCCTCTACATTAATGATATGGCAAGTCATCTTCAAACACTTGATTGTCTTCCTCCCAAACTTGCAGAAAGGCACACACCCATGCTGCTTTATGCAGATGATGCAGTTATACTCTCCAGGACCCCCATAGGTATGACGAGAGCCCTGGGAAGGTTAATCTCTGGACTGTATTCATGAAACTTTTGACTCCCCACCCATCACTGAGGTTAACTAGCTTAGCCTAACTAGGGCACAATCTCAGTATTTCTTCCTAATTTAATTGGATTTTACATAAATACATTTTTCTTCTCCTCTTCTGCATTTTATGACCCCTTGACCCTAAGGTTGCATATTGGAGTACCACCCCTTCCAGAACGGGAGGAATTCTGCTTACCATCAGAACCTATCTTCTCTCAATTAAGTGTCCTCATCTAAACCATTGCCAGCCCTAACAGTCTGTTTAGAACATCAAGAACTTCTTTCAATAACGTAAGAAGAGCCGTGCTAGATCAGACCAGTGGTCCGTCCAGTCTAACATCCTGTCTTATGCAGTAACCAGCCAGTTACTCTGGAGGTCCAACAATAAGGCATAGAGGCTGAGGCCTTCCCCTGATGTTGCCTCCTGACACTGATTCGATTCGGTTTATTATTACGGCATTAGCCAGAAAAGATGCAAACCTTGTCAATAAAACCGATTACATGATCAATAATCTCTTTGTACAAAATACAGATAAACTTATATCAGTTAAAATTCACCTCATTAACACTAATACCCTTTTCCGAGCGGATTTTAATTGCTGCAGAGCAATACTTGGCTACCTGCAAAGAACACTGAGAGTCTCCCTCCCATAAGAGGAATTTAATTTTCTCTTTCTCTGAACTGGCTTCCATTGTGTTAATAAGAGGAAGAATTAGCTTCTGACGAATTCCCTCATCATAGATACACCTAAATACAGCATGACTTGTACTTTCCATTTCACCTGACCCGCAAGGGCATGCCCACTCAGATCGTGATAACTTCCTATACTTTCCCTCCAGGATTGCTGAAGGCAAGGCCAACCCTCTAGCCAGGGGTTAGGGCCTCCTGACACTGGTATTCAAAGGTTTACTGCCTCTGGATGTGGAGGTTCCCTTTAGTTGTTACAGCTAGTAGCCACTGAGGGATTCCTCCTCCATGGATCTGTCTAATCCCTTTTTAAAGCTGTTTGTGCCTGTGGCCATCACTACTTCCTCTGAAAGCAAATTGTACATTTTAATCACTCATTGCGCAAAGGAGTATTTCCTTTAGTCCTTCCTCAATTTGCCGCCCATCAGCTTCATAGGATGCCCCCAGGTTCTAATCTTTTGGGAGAGCGAGAAAAAGTTCTCTCTGTTCACTCTCTATACTGGCGTTTCTCAACCAGGGTTCCCCGAGAAATCGCTAGGGGTTCCGCGAGAAATAGTGATGAATAGGCTATTCATATGTAAATCATACGTAGGTGTTCCCTGAGACATGAATATTATTTCAAGGCTTCCGCAAGGGTAAAAAGGTTGAGAAGCACTACTCTTCGCACAGGACACAGTTTTAGAAGCCTATATCACGTCCCCCTCCCCACCCCAGTCGACGTCTTTTCTAAACCAAAAAGTTCCAGAAGTCATGGAGACAGACAGTGATCCTCCAGCACTGCCTTCAGGAGCCTGCCTAAGACGTAGGAACTGAACTTCCGGAACTGAGTGCCACCAGTTCTCAGATCAGATGGGTACCGTAGCCCAGGAGCTCCTGAGAGAACAGAGAGAGTCGACAAGGTCATATCCTTCCTGTCGTAATGCAGGCAGGCTGTCAGGGCTACAAAACCTGCCTTAATTCCAAAACTGTGCCAGAAGCCAGATTGAAAAGGATTTAGAAAATAAATCAGCATCGTCCCAGAAGAGTCTGGAATTGTGCATCCATCACCTGCTCAGAAAAAAAGAGATTACCCCACCAGTCTGTAATTAGTTTGCTAGGGTTCAGTACAGCTGGAAGCATAAGTTGGCCTTTGCCATCCCTGGTTCCAGCCCACGATACTCCCCTCCAACCATGCTCCCCCCCCACTAACATGCCAAGGACAACGATCAGTAACCCATCTGTGGACACATACATGAACACATGAAGCTGCCTTCTACTGAATCAGACCCTTGATCCATCAAAGTCAGTATTGCCTACTCAGACGGGCAGCAGCTCTCCAGGGTCTCAGGCAGGGGTCTTTCACATCACCCTTCTGCCTGGTCCCTTTAACTGGAGATGCCGGGGATCGAACCTGGGACCTTCTGCATGCCAAGCAGATGCTTTACTGCTGAGCCACGGCCCCTCCCCATCAAGTGCACAGTTAGTTAGGCCCCTTATCAGCATCCTCAGGCTGCACTAACTAAACCCATCCCCCAAAACTTGGTGCGACACTCTTCTTGGAGCCTCCTGCATTTGTACTTATATCCATTACGGAGTCTGGATCAGAATGGATGTGAACGATTTTAATGTACAAGCACTTTGGCAAACCACTGTCAGTTGGCTGCTGATCTTGTAAGATCCTCACTTTGGGACTGTAGGCGAACGAGCCCTTTCATCCCTCAGAAAACTTCTGCTGGACATTACTGAACAGTTGTGATATCGGTCGAGAAGTCATTTCTTTTAGCCACAAACACAGGAGCCCATTTGGGCAGGCTCCCATGAACACACGAACCAGACCCTTGGGTCCATCAAAGTCAGTACTGTCTAATCAGGGTCTCAGGCAGGGGTCTTTCCCATCGCCTACTTGCCTAGTCCCTTGAACTGGAGATGCCGGGGATTGAACCTGGGACATTCTGCATGCCAAGCAATGCTCTACCACTGAGCCACAGCTCAGGGGATGCAATGCATGTTTGTTGATCGGGAAGGCTTTTCTGGAACACTAGCTTGGAGCACTTAATGTGTATATGTGGGGAGGGGATACTAGTCCAGGAGGGGTGGGGCTTTTTTATCTCTTTCCCCTTAAGACTGTTTCCCCACTAAAATCACAATCTCCAAGCTGCTTTTTAACCTGAAAGGGGGGGGGGGAGGGATAAGAATACCCTTTAGTTTTCTCCAGCGTGGGGCTAAAAACAACTTGGCGATGACTGTTTTTGTCTGGCAAATGATCTTGGGGAGGAAGGTTCAAAGCTCCTGTTGTCTGCTCTGGCCCTCTTAAATGGCAGCTCCAATGGGTACTTTCTGCAAAGCCAAAAATACTTATAAAAGGGTCAAGGAAACGTCAGGTTCCACCATAAATAAATGTATTAAACGTAACTATACTGTGCAAACATCTAGCATATATCTGAAGACTCTTTTTCTCCCCCTCCCCTCTTCCAAGAATTCAGAGGTATCTGTCTTTGAAGTCAACATCCGCTTCATCGGAGGCCTGCTTGCAGCCTATTACCTTTCAGGACAAGAGGCAAGCTAATATATTTGTTTATGGAAATGTGTGCATGTTTGCTGACAGTGCTGTTTCCCTGCCACTTCGTAGATTGCTTGTGTCGTAAAAAAAGCAACGTTTGAACGAAAACAACAACACCAGGCTAAAGAATAGAACAGTATATAATGAAATAGACAAGGAACAGACACAAAATGCTACAATGTATAGCAATCTATATAGTGTCTAAGTACACACATAAACAAACATTACAGTCCAACCTCATGTGGAGGTAAATAAGACAGAGAAATCCAACAAGAAGTGAAGAATACTGGTGATCAGGTAAGTGTGGATGCTCAACAGTGATCCAAAATGAATACAAATTAGGAGTCCGTTTCTGCCAAAGTCTTCATCAGTCATTCAGTCTCAGAAGAATCTGTGCATAGTCTTCCTTCCTTCCTTCCTTCCTTCCTTCCTTCCTTCCTTCCTTCCTTCCTCCTCCCTCCCTCCCTCCCTCCCTCCCCTCCCTCCCTCCCTCCCTCCCTCCCTCCCTCTCTCTCTCTCTCTCTCTCTCTCTCTCTCTCTCTCTCTCTCTCTCTCTCTCTCTCTCTCTCTCTCTCTCTCTCTCTCTCTCTCTCTCTCTCTCTCTCTCTCTCTCTCTCTCTCTCTCTCTCTCTCTCTCTCTCTCTCTCTCTCTCTCTCTTTCTTTCTTTCTTTCTTTCTTTCTTTCTTTCTTTCTTTCTTTCTTTCTAGAGGGGGAATATAACATTTCATTTCGTATCCATGCTCAGAGTAACCCACTTTCTCGCTCCTACCCCCAACTGAAATCTCTTATTAAAATGCCAAATAAAAATTATCGCCCTAACTCCTATTGTTTCGTCTCTGTTCTGTACATCCTCATTTACCATTGTAGTTTTCTTGAAAATTGTTGTGTATTCAATTCTTTCATAGGACATTTAAGCCTCTTGCCATATTAGATTCGAAGCATTGCCCTTGGCATAATAAACTTCCTTTTGGATCACTGTTCAGCATCCACACTTACCTGACCACCAGTATTCTTCAGGTCTTGTTGGTTTTCTCTGTCTTATTTATCTCCACATGAGGTTGGACTGTAATGTTTGTTTATACGTATTGCTTAGACACTGTATAGATTGCTATACATTGTAGTATTCTGTGTATGTTTCTTGTCTATTTCATTATATATTGTTCCATTTTTTAGTCTGGTGTTGTTGTTTTCGTTCAAACTTCATAGATTGCTGACAGAAGTAATCGTCACCAAAAGGGTATAACTGAGGCTGTGTATTCTGTGATTCCCCACAAGTGTAGGAATGCCCCAGGACTTGGGTGTTGGCCAAAGAATTTAGCATCTCGGCTTTCATGGGGGGAGGGGGGCCTTTAAAGTAAAATCTCTGAAGCCAGAGTGGAGCTGTGTAAGATTTGGGGCAGGGGCTTGGGCGTCTTGGAAATTACTTGTCCCTCCCTGTGTGAACTAAGAAAATCTGTGTCAACTTGTTCAATTTATACATTTTACCCAGGTTGCAAGAAACAGCTGCTATCTCTGTGCAGCATCTGGGTTAAGGACAGGTTACTGCAAGGGGGATGCTGGGTGCAGAATACGCACCGCCTTTTGGATGTAGCTTAACAGCTTTGCTGACCTTGCATGGCCAAATGTGAATACCAACAGCTTTGGGTCGGATCTTATCAGCTTTTCCACTTGATCTCATCTAATTTCCTCTCTTCACTGCAGCCCGCATTCTACTTGACTTTTGTACACAATTCCTAGTGTAGTGTTTTTGATAGTCGGAGGAATCCTCCTTTTTCACCAGCAGAACAGCTGGTAAGATACTGTGATGGATAGGCAAAGGTCCTGCACCTTTTTTTGGGGAAAAACCCATCCCTTTCTGTCCATTTTGGAGTGAGCTGAGCCAGTCAGGATCCATGGAAAGGCTGGAGTTTAAGAAGCTTTGCTCTATATGACAGCCCTTCAAATACTTGAAGAGATGAAAACATCTTTCTCTGGAGAAGACTGAGAGGGGATATGATAACCATGAGGGGCTGTCATATAGAGGATGGTGCCGAGTTGTTTTCTGTTGCCCAAGAAGGTCGGACCAGAACCAACGGGTTGAAATTAAATCGAAAGTGTTTCCGTGTAGACATTAGGAGGAATTTTCTAACAGTTAGAGTAGTTCCTCGGTGGAACAGGCTTCCTCGGGAGGTAGTAAGCTCTCCTTCCATAGAGGTTTTTAAGAAGAGGCTAGATGGTAATCTGTCAGCAATGCTGATTCTGTGACCTTAGGCAGATGATGAGAAGGAGGGCATCTTGGCCATCTTCTGGTCACTGGGGGTGTGGGGTGGGGAGGTAGTTGTGAATTTCCTGCATTGTGCAGGGGGTTGGACTAGATGACCCTGGTGGTCCCTTCCAACTCTGTGATTCTATGAGAGCATTGTTGAGTTTAGGGTGATTCAGGATTCTGAAGAACACCAGAAGGGGGCGGTATCATCTGTGTCAGGAGACTCTTAAGTCTTCTAATTTGTGGGGTGGGGGCTTAGAAGTGATGCTTTGCAGCTTTTCGCTTTAACAAGTGCTCGGAATCTATCGCAGCGACCTTGAAAGCAGATGCTATGGTCCGATTCTCCTATTTATATGTCAGCTTTACTTCACTTCTTGTGATCATCTTACGTGGGTTCGTGTTGTAGCGCAGGCCTTTCTCGTCCCATAGCTTCTGTGAAATATGCATTACGTAATGGATAACCGCTCGTCCTTTCTCTGTTGCAGGTGTTCAAGATCAAGGCGGTGCAGCTCGCAGGAAAGCTTCTCCCTGCCTTCAATACACCCACTGGAATTCCTTGGGCGATGGTGAACTTGAAAAGGTGTGGGTCTTGGGGAGAGCGTCGTACTAGGGATCAGCAGTGCAAACATATTTTGACCTTTCCAAGTAGATTTGGGCAGCTCAGAGACTGGGTTTTTGTTTTTTTTGGCATGATGAATTTCAAGAGTCTGCCTGCGTCATCTTCCTTTCCCTCTCTGCTTTAAGCTGTGCTAACAGATAGATAGATTATTTATTTGCGGCCCCTAGCCAGATAAAACAAGATAAAACAGGAAACATGGACTAAAATACTCTTACAAGCAAAAAATTACAGTCCGAGTCTTATAACACTTAAAAGTAAAAAATTACAACCGAGACACATCTGTCAATTGGGCTAAGAGACTGTTCTATGGCGTCGAATTTTCATTGGTGCCGTGCAAAATTTCGCAACCTGCAGAGTGATTGAAGGATTATCCCCTTGTAAGAGCACCTCAATCCTTTCTCCTCTCCTGTCAGGCCCCATGCTCGATAAGAGGGGGTGTGCTAACATTTTATACAGAGCTCAAGATCACAACAATGTTACATGTTCATATTTCCTCTTAGATCGTCTCCATCGATTTCCAGATGAGCTTTGCTCGAGGTTACTTAAACTGTTCCGCTGCCTTTTATCATCCCTGCTGCTTGGTTGCCTTCTTTGGTGTTTGCAATTTTAACCCAAATAATCGTATTGCCTTTTTCTTTTGGCTGTATGACAGTGAACGATACCATTAAACAAATACAAAAAAGGCTGCATGTTCACACTTAAGTCTCTTATTCCGGACTCTTTCCGATGATAATTTTTGTTCCTTTCCAGCGGTGTTGGTCGCAACTGGGGATGGGCTTCTGCTGGCAGCAGCATCCTGTCTGAATTTGGGACCCTTCATATGGAATTTGTACACCTGAGCTACCTGACGGGCAACCCAGTCTACTATGACAAGGTTTGGCTCCCTTTCTCGTGTGGCACATTTTAAGACACTGCCTGACTGAATGTCATGAAGAAATAACATGCTTTTATCTGTCTGTCTGTCTATCTGTCTATCCAATCTGTCTATTTTTGGACTTGTATCACACATGAAGCTGCCTTCTACTGAACCAGACCCTCAGTCCATCAAAGTCAGTATTGTCTACTCAGCGGCTCTCCAGGGTCGCAGGCGTCTTTCACATCCCCTGCTTGCCTAGTCCCTTTAACTGGAAATGCTGGGGATTGAACTTGGGACCTTCTGCATGCCAAGCAGATGCTCTACCACTGAGCCACAGTACCTCCCCATCCTGCCCTCTACCCTGGCCGAAGCTGGGCTTAGGGCAGCTAACATCCATTAAAATGCTGCAAAACCCAATAAAATATACACAATTTCAATTCGGGACTAATTAAAAACCCAGCAGTTTATAAAGCTAAAATCAGATGGTGCTCACTTATCGGTGCACAGGGCCCCAGCCAGCGGCAGTCAGGATCCCGTATTAATTGATCTGATGGAATATAACGAAAAAGAAGGGAAGGAGGCCAGCTATGATTGAGAACCGTTGCTGCCCTCAACCATAGGCCTGGCGGAACATTTTGGTCTTACAGGCCCTGGGGAAATGTGCCAGATCTCTCAGGGCCCTGGTCTCACTGGAGAGAGAGTTCCACCAGACACCTTTCCCGGGAGTTTTGTTGTGGTAGAGTGATGAGTTTATGACCTGGAACATAAGGTTAATATTAAAAGAAGTATTGAGGTTTATTGGGATATGTTTAAGGCTGTGGCTCAGTGGCAGAGAATCTGCTTGGCATGCAGAAGGTCCCAGGTTCAATCCCTGGCATCTCCAGTTAAAGGGACTAGGCAAGTAGGTGATATGAAAGACCTTCTGAGACTCTGGAGAGGTCTGAGTAGACAATACTGCCTTTGATGGACCAAGGGTCTGATTCAGTATAAGGCAGCTTCATGTGTTCAAGGCAACTATTTATACTTGCCATTGTTGTGGGAATTCCTGATTTCCCGTTTCCGTTGAGAAGAAACTGGTAATGTTTTCTCTTCTGGTTTAGGTCATGCATATTCGTAAACTGCTTCAAAAGATGGACCGCCCTAATGGCCTTTATCCAAATTACTTGAATCCAAGGACTGGGCGCTGGGGACAACGTGAGTATTTTCCTCACATTTATGGCAAATCGAATTAAATATGTGAGACAACTTGGGTTTGCTTGTGGGGTGTCAGCATTGTTTAGGCTCAGGGTACCTCCACAGATGACGTCTGGTGAAATCTGGTTACAAGTGTAGTTAGCCCTGGGCATCCTATTACTGAAATCTGAAATCTGAGAGAGAATCTGAGATCTTAAATCACACATGTGCAGAAGACACTTAAGAGCTAAGAAACTTCTTTTATGAAGCATCAGCCTGTTTAGAGGTGTACCTCATTTTATTGCGCTTCGCTTTCTTGCCTTCACAAATACTGCGTTTTTGAGCAAGTCGATCGGCTTCAGTTTCCCAACAGCATGTGCTCACTCCGTGTCTCTGTGTCACATTTTGGTAATTTTTGCAATATTTCAGACTTTTTAAAATTACCGTATTTTTCCATGTATAAGATGACCCCTGTTGTCGGGTGGGATGAGTGGCAACCGGTTTGAATGCCAGACGCCAGCTGGCAAGGGCAACTGGCCTCTTTCGCAGCTCGAGAGCCAGCGTGGTGTAGTGGTTAAGAGCGGTGGTTTGGAGCAGTGGACTCTGATCTGGAGAAGCGGGTTTGATTCCCCACTCCTTCACATGAGCAGTGGAGGCTAATCTGGGGAACTGGGTTTGTTTCCCCACTCCGACACACGAAGCCAGCAGGGTGACCTTGGGCTAGTCATACTCTCTCAGCCCCACCTACCTCACAGGGTGTCTGTTGTGGGGAGGGGAAGGGAAGGTGATTGGAAGCCGGTTTGATTCTTCTTTAAGTGGTAGAGAAAGTAGGCATATAAAAAACCAACTACTACTCCTTCCATTTAATCCTCACAAGCCCTGCCTTGTGAGGTAGGTGCGGCTTGAGAGTATGTGATTGGCCCACAGTCGCTCTTCAAGCTTTCAAGGGCACAGGAGGAATTTGAACCCGAATCTCCCATATCCTAGCCTGGCACTCTCTAACCCGCCACACCGAACTGGCTGTGTTGTGTTCTTGTTAGATTTTAGCTGTTCTCTACCAAGACAAGATACTTTGTAAGGCAGTTTTTGTATGTATATTTTAAGGGTATATCTGTTTTATGTTTGCATCAGTTGACGAATGCAGGATGTAAGTTTTCAAAATGAAGAAATAAATAAGAGTGCAGAAGCACCATAACAATTTGGGGAAATCTCCCATTTTGAAGAAGCAGTGTAGAAATGCCCCTTTCTCTCTGGGTGTTGCAGCTCTGATCTAGGGGAAAGTGCTAGGAGTTGAATAAAAGCATTGTATTAAAAAAGGAAGAGGTTGTTCCTCATTTTGATGGTGGAAGATTTAATCTGAGCAGTTAATGTTTTTTTGAAAACTACATTGCCAGATTTGTGGGGAGGGGGAATAAAAAGAATAGGTTAATTCCGTGATGTGTTGAAGCTTATTAAGCTGTTTCAGCATGATTCTGAGGTTAATTTTTGCATTATGGAGCCAAAGGTTTATTAATTGTATTGAGACAGGAGAAGGAACTATTCTTCAGGAGCAGTGAAACCAAAATGAGATGTGTCCCAACGTACTGATTATGTAAACAGCAGTGCTTGAGGAAGTAGGTTCCAGGAAAACAACTCCCCAAGGGAACTTCAGTGGGAGCCAGCATGGCGTAATGGTTAAGAGCGGTGGACTCTAATCTGGAGAAGCGGGTTTGATTCCCCACGCTTGAAGCCTGCTGGGCGACCTTGTGACCTTAGTCACAGTTCTCTCAGAACTCTCAGCCCCACCTACCTCACAAGGTGCCAGCGTGGCATAGTGGATAAGAGTGGTGGTTTGGATCGGTGGACTCGGATCTGGAGAACCGGGTTTGATTCCCCACTCCTCCACATGAGCTGCGGACGCTAATCTGGTGAACTTGATTTATTTCCCCACTCCTACACACAAAGCCAGCTGGGTGACCTTGGGCAAGTTACAGCTCTTGTTAGAGCTTTCTCAGCCTCACCTACCTCTCAGGGTGTCTGCTGTGGGGAGGGAAAGGGAAGGTAATTGTAAGCCGGTTTGAGTTTTCCTTGAGTGGTAGAGAAAGTCGGCATATAAAAACTAACTGTTCTTGTGGGGAGGGGACGGTGATTGTAAGCCGCTTTGAGACTCCTTAAAAGGTAGAGGAAAAGCCAGGTATGAAACCAACTCCTCTTCTTCTATTAAGTTCATTGCTAAAATTGGCTCGAGACATTTCATTGCAGTAATCACTTTGGAGAATCTGAGAGTTTTGCCTTGGCCAGTTCGGGGGGGGGGGTTAATTGCGGGTGAGTGATTGACGCGCTCCTGTTCTTCCTCCTAGATCACACCTCCATGGGCGGCCTGGGTGACAGCTTCTACGAGTACCTGCTGAAGGCTTGGCTGATGTCAGATAAGATGGACACGGAGGCAAGGAAAATGTATGATGATGCTATTGAGGTGATTACAGTGCGTTGATATCCCCCACCCCCAATCGAAATGCTTTTTGGTTTGGCCTTACAAGCCCTTGGTCTGGGGTGAGCTCCTTTTCAAGGCAGTAAGAGAATATGTCATCTGTCTCTGTCTCAATACCGTTTTGAAGCTGGTCTTGTGAATAAACTTCTATCTTTCTTTGGGCACCACAATTTAAGAAAGATGTAGACAAGCTGGAAAGTGTCCAGAGGAGGGCAACAAAGATGGTGAGTGGTTTGGAGACCAAGTCCTGCGAGGAAAGGTCGAAGGAGCTGGGTATGTTTAGCCTGAAGATAAGTAGACTGAGAGGGGATATGAGAACTATCTTCAAGTACTTGAGGGGCTTCAAGTATAGAGGAGGGTGCCAAGTTGTTTTCTGTTGTTTTCTGTTGCCCCAGAAGGTCCGACCAGAACCCATGGGTTGAAATTAAATCAAAAGAGTTTCCGTCTAGACATTTGGAAGAATTTTCTAACAGTTAGAGCGGTTCCTCAGTGGAACAGGCTTCCTCGGGAGGTGGTAAGCTCTCCTTCCCTGGAGGTTTTTAAGTAGAGGTTAGATGGCCTTCTGTCAGCAATGTTGATTCTATGATCTTAGGCTGATCATGAGAGGGAGGGCATCTTAGCCATCTTCTGGTCACTGGGGGTGTGGGGTGGGGAGGTAGTTGTGAATTTCCTGCATTGTGCAGGGGGTTGGACTAGATGACCCTGGTGGTCCCTTCCATCTCTCTCTCTCTCTCTCTCTCTCTCTCTCTCTCTCTCTCTCTCTCTCTCTCTCTCTCTCTCTCTCTCCCCCCCCTCCCCCCCCCCTTTACAGCCGCTAAAAACACTAAACAGGCCTGGTCGAAAAGACTTGCGGCTGCCCTCAGGTGTAGGCCTGGTGGAACAGTTCTGTTTTGCAGGCCCTGCGGAACTCCTTCAGGTCCAGCAGGGCCCCGATGTCGCTGGGAAGACCGACAGTGGCGCAGTTCTGCTTGAGAAAGGAAAGGTCATTCAGGCCTCATCCTGGATGCTCGGGAGCTCAGTTTCCTGCCAGGTGGCTGGGCCTTGTGGCCTCCTCTGCCTCCCAGCTTGGTGCATTAGGCCTGGGTGCATAGGGGAGACTCCCTCCCATCCCGTTCCCCAGCAGGACATGGGGCTCTTGAGAATTCGGGGAGGGGGGGCCAGCCTGGCCTTTCCTGTTTCCAGTGAGCTGGTAAGCGGGACTCCAGTGAGCTGGACTCCTTATGGGATATAATTTCCAAATCCGGGGCGGGGGGGTTGTATTCCAAATCTCTCATTTCCAAAATTCACTGCCTTCACTAGTCAAAGGTTGAGGAGACTGGCGTTAAAAGATCAGCCTCTCTCCTTGAATATCCCCCCCTCCGGCGGTTCTGTAGAAGGCACAATTTACCTCTTATTGCCCTGTGATTGATTCTTTAAAAGGTTTGGTTTTGCAGTTCCAATGGAATTCCAAGGAATGCCAGGGTTGATACGCAGAGGCAGGCAATGGCAAACCACCTCTGAACGTCTCTTGCCTTGACAACCCTGCGAGGTCACCATAAGTTGACTGCAACTCGATGACCGGGGGCGGGGGGAAGGGAAGGATGGATGGATGGAAGGGACTCTTTGGAGAACTCCCATCTTCCTAAAGGCCGAATGGATTAACATCTTTCCCCCCCACCACACACACACACACAGCGAGGGAAAAAAGGAAGCAGCGCCCATCTCATTTAGAGGATTCCATTCTTTTCTCTTTTTTTCACGGCTATTCACCTCAGTTAGTATACAAACATGTTAGGGACTGTTTTACAGGAGAGACAAATCTGGCTTGGGAAAATAGTTACACTGTGGAACTCCCTGTCCCAGGATGTGGTGACGGCTGCCAACTTGGAAGGCTTTAAGAGGGGATTGGACATGTTCATGGAGGAGAGGGCTATTCATGACTAACAGTAAAAATGGATAAAAGTCATGATGCATACCTGTTCTCTCCAGTATTAGAGGAGCATACCTATTATATCAGGTGCTGTGGAACACAGGCAGGAGAATGCTGCTGCAGTCGTCTTGTTTGTGGGCTTCCTAGAGGCACCTGGTTGGCCACTGTGTGAACAGACTGCTGGACTGGATGGGCCTTGGTCTGATCCAGCAGGGCCTCTCTTACGTTCTTATTATAATATATATAATTAGGTGCTGTGGAACACAGGCAGGATAACGCTGCTGCAGTAGTCTGTCTTGTGGGCTTCCTAGAGGCACCTGGTTGGCTACTCTGTGAACAGACTGCTGGACTGGATGGGCCTTGGTGTGATCCAGCAGGGCCTTTCTTATATTCTGATGTTCTTTTATTTTTGAAATTAACCCAAGCTGTAGGAGGTACGCCTGCAGGTCTGGAAGGCTTCGACCCTTACAAGTAACAGGAGCTTGTCCTTCTCTCCCTGTAGGCCATAGAGAAGCATCTCATCCGAAAGTCCAACGGAGGCCTCACTTTCATTGGGGAGTGGAAGAACGGGCACCTCGAGAGGAAGATGGGCCACCTCACGTGCTTCGCTGGGGGGTTGTTTGCCCTTGGCGCAGATGGCTCCCGAGAGGACAAGGCCGGGCACTACCTGCAGCTGGGGGCGGAGATTGCGCACACCTGCCATGAGTCATACGACAGGACAAGTAAGAATCCTGGCCCGCCTTCACTTTTTCACCATAAAACTCCTTGCCCCTTACCCCTTTCTCTTGGGGCCAACTGCAAGCCCCCAAAAGTGAGCGCAGCTGGTGTCAACTTCTGAAGAGCTTGGTTCCGAGTCAGATGTTTAGTTGTGAAGAGAGAGCGTGTGTGGAGTTCTCAAACAAGACTTGGCGTGTCAGAGTGCTGCACTAAGGAACCAGTGGCTTCTAGGAGCTCTCAAGCTGGAAAACGAGGCTATTGAATCCCATTTGTGTGTCTTGTATATAGCTTGGGATTCTTACTATCAGCTTTAAAGCGTTGCCAACCAGATCAGTGAACATATTAAGCTGCCTTATACTGAAATCAGATCCTTGGTCCATCAAAGTCAGTACTGTCTACTCAGACCAGCAGCGGCTCTCCAGGGTCTCAGGCAGAGGTCTTTCACATCACCTACTTGCCTAATCCCTTTAAATGGAGATGCCGGGGATTGAACCTGGGACCTTCTGCATGCCAAGCAGATGCTCCACCACTGAGCCACAGCCCCTCCCCAAAGTGGGCAGTACCACCCCCTGGGGGAGCGGGATTACCTAGGGGGGCTCTAAGAGGAAAGAGGGCAGCGTGGGGGGGGGAGCGTTAAGGTGGGCCCCTCCGACTGTTTTGTTCACTAATTTACAATAGCTCAAGCTATGGCACCATGTTGGCAAATTTGGTGGAAACTATCAGAATTTTTTCCCAGACTTCGAAGAGCTGGTACCACTGGATCAAGTTCATCAGTTTTGTTGAATAAATTTCAACTACAAAGTTTTAATTTGATTTTGAATAGATGTGCATTGAATTGTTACTGCTTTGAAATTGTATTATTATTATCTTCTTTAGAGAGTCATGCAAACCCCTATTTTTAATAATACTTTTTATAGGATAGGGTAGGGGGCGCTGGGGTTGAGTTTGTGGAACCAAGGGGGCAGTGGCCCGAAAAGTTTGGGAACCACTGAACTAGATGATAAATGGAAAAATGTCCAACAGTATTTGGAGATAAATAATACCTCTCCATCCCTCTGAAAGTGGAAAAAAACTATTCAGAGGGGAGATGGAGAGGTATTATTTATCTCCAAATGCTGTTATACATTATCTGTAAAGGTGATTCCTTCTATATTACTTGTAGTAATCTCACCTTTTATTATAGCTAGTTTATATTCTGGTTTTTTTTTTAATTGTTACAAAATAAAAAAATATATATATAGAAAAAGAAAGAAACTTCGTTTTCTGTTTCACAGACATGCTTGGTACAGCGATTCCAAATAAGTTTGAAAGACTAAAAGGTTTTCTTTTTCTCCTTTTTTCCTTGGCAGCATTAAAATTGGGTCCTGAAGCTTTCAAATTTGATGGTGGCGCAGAGGCAGTAGCAGTGCGGCAGAATGAAAAATACTACATTTTGAGGCCGGAGGTGATAGAAACCTATTGGTACATGTGGCGGTTCACACATGACCCCAAATACAGGCAGTGGGGCTGGGAAGCAGCACAGGTAACTGTTTTTTCTACAACGAGGTCCAAACATATGAACACATGAAGCTGCCTTATACTGAATCAGGCCCTTAGTCCATCAAAGTCAGTAGACATTAGGAAGAATTAGAGTGGTTCCTCAGTGAAACAGGCTTCGTCGGGAAATGGTAAGCTCTCCTTCCCTGGAGGTTTTTAAGAAGAGGTTAGAGGGCTATCTGTCAGCTGTGCTGATTCTATGACCCTAAGCAGATGATGAGAGGGAGGGCATCTTGGCCATCTTCTGGGCATGGAGTAGGAGTCACTGGGGGTGTGGGAGGGGAGGTAATTGTGAATTTCCTGCATTGTGCAGGGGGTTGAACTAGATGACCCTGGTGGTCCCTTCCAACTCTATGATTCTATGTATTGTCTACTCAGACCAGCAGCGGCTCTCCAGGGTCTCAGGCAGAGGTCTTTCACATCACCTACTTGCCTAGTCCCTTTAACTGGAGAGGCAGGGGATTGAACCTGGGACCTTCTGCATTCCAAGCAGATGCTCTACCACTGAGCCACAGCCCCTCCCCACTGAGCCACAGCCCTTCTCCACGTTTGCAAACAAGCCATGCACAAAGTATGCTGAGCATTGTGTTCCTAGGGAGTAGCCTAGAGGCCTGTTTCACACAGGAAGAAACAGAAGGGCATGCAGGAAGAATGGCTTCACTACAGCATCAGACCAGGCCTGCCTGATCTCGTCAGATCTCAGAAGCGAAGCAGGGTCATCCCTGGCTAGTGTTTGGACGGGAGCCCTCCGAGGAATACTAGGGTTGCTACACAGAGGCAGCCATAAGTCAGCTGCAGCTTGACGACGCTTCCCGCCTCCACCACAGTGTCAGACATTGGCGGAACTAGGAAAGGAAGGCGTAGTTTCTAACTTCCTGTCCCATGTCAACAAGCCAGACTTCACAAAGCTTTGCCCTACACTAGAAAAGTACACTGGCTGGTAACCAGTATTCATGGTGGGCTTTCCCTGTCTCCTGCAGGCCATAGACAAATACTGCCGAGTGAGTGGTGGATTTTCGGGGGTCAAGGATGTCTATTCCTCAGCTCCCACGTACGATGATGTGCAGCAAAGCTTCTTTCTTGCTGAAACACTCAAGTAAGCACACTTTTTTTTTTCTTGGCGGTGAGACAAATTGTACTAAAACAGATCGTCCCAGCACAGGAGATCACAGGCATAGGACGTAGGTTCAAGGTTCAAGTTTTATTGCATAGGGCCAAAGGCGGTTACAAGAAGTAAAAAGGTAAAGGTCCCCTGCGCAAGCACCGGGTCATTCCTGACCCGTGGGGTGACGTCACATCCCGACGTTTACTCGGCAGACTTTATTTACGGGATGGTTTGCCAGTGCCTTCCCCAGTCATCTTCCCTTTACCCCCAGCAAGCTGGGTACTCATTTTACCGACCTCGGAAGGATGGAAGGCTGAGTCAACCTTGAGCCGGCTACCTGAAACCGACTTCCATCGGGATGGAACTCAGGTCGTGAGCAGAGCTTGGACTGCAGAACTGCAGCTTACCACTCTGCGCCACAGGGGAAGTAGACTCCCCTTTTAAAGCCTTCCAAGTTGGCAGCCTTCACCACATCCTAGGGCAGGGAGTTCCACAATTTAACTATGTGTTGTGTGAAGTTTTGCCCACTCTCTCGTGCAGCTGTCTTTGTTGCATGGTGTTGAGGGGCTTCCAACTCTTAGTATTGCTTTTTTTGGGGAGGGTGGCTCACAGGGAGCTGCTGGTGGAAGGGGGGGGAAGCAGGAAAAGCCCCCCCCTGCACCTTGTTCTGGCACCACACAGAATCGAGCCCCTTGTCTTTAATGCTTGGAACATTGCAGCTCCAGTGGAACTGATTCTAATTGACCAATCAGACTGCAGATTTATTGTTTATTACAGCAAGCGTTTACCAAAACTGTGGCCACTGAGCACCACCTTAGAAGAGGCACCTCCTCTTGGGCTGCAGCATATGCCTCCATCCTCTTAATAAAAAACACCCTTTTTTATGTGTCGCAGAGTGGTAAGCTGCAGTACTGCAATCCAAGCTCTGCTCACAACTGGAGTTTGATCCTGACGGAAGCTGGTTTCAGGTAGCTGGCTCCAGGTTGACTCAGCCTTCCATCCTTCTGAAGTCGGTAAAATGAGTACCCAGCTTGCTGGGGGTAAAGGGAAGATGACTGGGGAAGTTACTGGCAAACCACCCTGTAAACAAAGTCTGCCTAGGAAACGTCGGGATGTGATGTCACCCCATGGGTCAGGAATGACCCGGTGCTTGCACAGGGGACTAGCTTTACCTTTTACCTCGGAACGATTGTGCCTATGCCAATGCATGCAGGTTTTTTTTTAAAAAAAAAAAACTATTTTAAGTTTATTTTATAACAACAACAAAATAAAAATACAACAGTAGGTTAAACATCGTACATTTGAGATGTTTCAATACTCAGTTCCAATATATAGTCTAATATTATACATCAGTGCTTTTTACAGAAATCATACCACTTAACAGAACTTAATAAATGCAAATCATACGATAGTTTCGTGGGCATTGTTTACTTCTTGATGTCTCCTTTCCCACATATTCTCGAAAAGGCAGCCATCTATTTAAAAAGTTTGTAGAGTAAGATAAGTTATTTATTACTTTGAGTTGTGAAGCTATCTTATCTAAAATCAAAAGGTTCCACGCCTTCTCATACCACTGCCCAGTAGAAGGCATCTTTGCTTTTATCCAGTACAAGGCAATCAGAAATTTTGCTCTCAGCAGCAGTATTGAAATCAGTTCCCTTTTTGGGGTAGAGGGTTGTTGTGTATTAAATTTTTCTAGTAGGACAATTAAGGCATCATGAGGGACTTTGTATTGCATGATTAATTCTATCTCTCGCAAGATCTTGTCCCCAAATACACTAACTTTTGGGCGTGTCCACCAGCAGTGTAGAAAATTAGCTGAGTTGCCACAGCCTTTCCAGCACAGACCTGAGTGCCCTGGTATGATATGATGAAGGCGAGAGGGCGTGAGATACCACTGGCTCATGATTTTATAAGCTAGTTCTTTAATGTTGGTAGAAGCTGATTTAAGAGGATATATCTTCCAAATAGATGTCCAAACATGCAGGTTTAATCGATGAACTGGGAGAGTTCTTTAATCAGAATATAAACCTGAAATTAGTCAGAGGGCATGTTTCTAGACTTGATTGTGGGGGGCGGCAAACCTTTTGTTGCTTGCACACTTGGCAAAGGAAGAAGTCGATCCAACACGTTTTTTCTTTTCTCTTTCCGATGTCTCAGGTATCTGTATCTGCTATTTTCCAATGATGATCTCCTACCTTTGGATCACTGGGTTTTTAACACGGAAGCGCACCCCCTGCCTGTTCTACATCTAGCCAACACGACACTTTCAGCAAATCATGTGTATCGATAGAATCTATTCCAGGAGAAGGACGAAAGACTTCCTTTTAGCTGTGTTTTGTTTACATGGACCACTTTGGACTTGAGAGAAGACTTGGCCATTTGTTTAACGAACCCAGGTCCTCTGAATGAAAAGAGGACCAAAAACTTCACTCTTGAGCATGTAGATAAATGAACTATTTGGGGTGGGGGGGAGAAAGAATTCAATTTTATACATGACCAAAACAATCTGCTGCGGCGTGTGCTGGGAAGAAGTGACCGTGTATATTTGCGACTGAGAAAACGGAGCATGGTTTAAGATTTCAGAAGCCCGGAGACGCATTTCCTACCCATGGGCAGGAGGGAGCCGTGGCTGCTACGGAGCGGTCTTGGCTGCCCTGCTTCGAGGACAGGGGTTTCTGGTTTTTGTCATTTTGCTTTTTTCTTTCGGCAACGGCATGAGCAAAAACGATGGCAGGCCGCAGGAGCACACGACTCACACCCGGCTGCAGGGCTCCTCTCTTCCCGTTTTGAATTTTCTATCAGTCTGCCCAGACTGGCAGCCATTCCCAGTGCCTCTTTTTAAGAACAGTGATGGTACCAATCAAACAGTTTTTGCCCTTGTACTCTTCTTCACCTCTCGATAGAACATGGAACGGATCGGCAGCTTCCTCTCTGGTTTTAGGATCCGGAAGGTGCCGTTTTCTTGCACCGCGCCAGACAAGACTCCCTCCCGCGCTGCAGTCTACCACTTAGTTGAGATCCCCTTCCAACTAGATGGCAGTAACTGGCATATGTCTGCGAAGCCTGGTGCTCTTCACTCGGCTCTCACTCTTTTTATTTTGTACAGCGTTCAGAAATGTGATGTTCATTATGAACCCTGTGAATCAGACTCTGTTGCCTGGATCTGTCGGCACTTGCTTTTGGATCTTGCGGAGAAGGAAAAGTCTGTCAGCTTTCTCAAACACCCCACACATGCACACAAAGTCCTACCATTTGACCTGCAAGTGAAGGTCACCACAAAACCCCAATGGCCTGTGGTAGTAGAGATCTGATAAATAGGAATTTGAGAGAGAATTTTAATTTACACTATATTCTTCTCATTCGTTTCAGTTTTGGCCTTGGCAACAATTTGGTTTATAACTGCTCCATTAATTACAAAAAATTTGACCTTTGAACCCCCCTTCCCACCCCTCCAATCAGTGGGAGCCATTCGTCCTCTTCAGCTGGATATTTAAAGGTCTTCTGTGAATATGGTACATGTACGCTGGGATTTGGATTTCCTGGTAAATACAAACAAGCATTTATTTATTTGTTGCCAGCACTCATCCCTTCTAGCAGAGTGCTGGCATTCATGTGACTAGGGGGGGTGGAAACTTTTATGCTGGCTAAGTTTTTCACACTCTTTCGGTCGTTGCCATGCTTCAGAGACGCACAAGATCTGCCGCCAAGCGAGCACGTGTAATCCAGCCACTGTTCACATAAGATCCGGTTGTAGCGAGAGGGATGGAATTCTGGGTAAGGGACTGACATCCCCCCGGTTTGCATTGGCATGCTCGCTGCAGGCAGGGCCTGTGGGAAGCAGCCTGGCCAGGAGCAGGCTGCAACCTACCGTGTCATCGAGTATTTCGTGTGCATCTTCTAGCTTACGTAGTTGTAGCTCAGAGAAGCCTAAAAACAAAGGGGTGGTTTTTAAGGAAAACCTTTACCATAGGTGTCTGGAAGGGGTTCTTGCAGAAACCAGGAGGGCTAGGGCTTCCCGCGTTTAGCCCCTTAGTCGTTCTCTGGGGCCTCCCGTCTGTATTTTTGGCCGCGGCCCGTTTTCCAGAAACGGTCGACTTTTCCCTGTTCCCCCGGCAAACACAGAATTCAGGCCCCGCGCAAAACTTCAAGCCAGGTACACAGATGACGAATATGTGCAATGTTAAGCAATATTGTCCCAGCTGTAGAATGGGGGACATTTTAAATTCTGAATCTGAGCTGCTGTGTCTAGAATAGATCTGTCCGTGAAGCGGTTAGGTCGCTCTTGTTGGATTTAACGGCTTTCTTTATGTGTTCTCGTTGGAATCAGTGGCAAAACTGTGTGGCGCGTGATGTGGGTCCAAAGTGTCTTGCTTTGCCAAAGAGTAACGTGGGGTGGGTGTAGTGAAAATTTGTTCTCAGCCTAACTAGAAGGGCGCTGGCTTGGAACTGGGCTTTCAGCCGCCTCTTCTGTGTATGGAAGCAGGGCATATAACACACAGAATCCTTGTATTTTAAAAGCACCACGTTACTGCTAAATTAGTCTTCTTAAATTGTTCTTCCTTTCTCTGTTTTGCGGTAGAACGGTACTGTACAAACAATGCTGTCACAATCTGGGATGCTTACAGAACTCTCCTCGTCTGACATTGGGGGCTTCCAGATCTCGCCTGTTTTTTGCAGAACTGCCCCCAAAGTGATCCACTCAGTCCTCTGTCATTTCTTTTAGTGCTTTGTTCAGAACGCAATGCAGGCGTGATTTGCTACAATGTCCTCTTTCCCCCCACCAGTATCGGTTATCAAAAGCACACGAGCGTTGTGTGCACTGATTAAAGCATGTGCAAAAAGAAATCTTTGTGTGAGAGCATGGTGCACACGGGGGCGCAAAAAAAGTACCCCAGAGCGACGGATGGGACCGCGCCAAAAAATCCCCTTTTGTGCATCATTCTGTGTCCATAGGTAAGGAGTGGGGGGGGCAGGTTGAAAACCGGGCAGGCTGCAATGAAAGCAAATGTGAAACTAGTTTTTGAATTTCTTCAGGTTGATGTGGAGGGGCTGGCAGAGCAGAATGCAGAGGCAGAGCGAAGCCCCAGAACAGTGAAATGGGAACACGTGCCCCTGAGGAGTGTTTTGTCCAGGTGGGGACAGGTGTAGGGACGAGGAATGGTATTCCGTCACAGCTCAGGTGTTAGTGCACCTTGGGAGACAGGAAGAGAGAATCCGCAATCAATGGCAACCTTTACATCAACGTCCCTACCTACCCAAAGATAGCTGTAGTCTGAGCAAATGGAAGGAAATGTTTGCCTCCAGAGGTGAAGATTGATTTGAGTGGGGGGGGGGGACACATCTGAGAAACTCCTGTGGAGAGCTTTCCCTACGGCACAGGTGAACCCATGGCTGTTGTGTACATAACCGCAACGATAAAACTTGAAGTTCAGAATTATGAATTACGGCCGTGCTCAAGTAAATGGTGACTTCATTTGCTGAGAACCAGAAGCTGGCTGTAGCGCTCTCCTAGCATCATTCAAACTAATTACCTAATTGGTATTTAATGACTTATGGCAACTTTATCTGTGTTCCGTTCTGAAGGACCGGCTTAAAATTAGATTTTCCGCTCTTGTTGTAATTGCTAGTAATTTGAACCCTGCTTGCAGTGGGAGATTATCTGTTTGTATCGGGGAACTGAGGGAAAGCATGGAGTGTTATCCCTAAGTTCTCTAACGTTCCTCTGAATGCCTCCCCCCCCAGAATAACCCCACAGAGTATCTGCTTTGCTTCTACAGAGAGAAGCAAGGAAGGACAGAGACGAGAAAGACAGCATTAGGCAGAGCCAGAAACAGAAAATCCAGACTCTGTTTGCACAGTAGCGCTTTCTCATTTATTGCTTTGCGGAATTTCTGCTTGCATTCATTTCCTCTCTAAGGATCCCAGGATTAATGCGCGGCCATTATGTAATAAACTGCAAATAAACATTTACTCAAATCGAGTTTGATTATAGTACTTGCTGGTTTCCCTAGCTGGAATATCATCTCTGTTCCTTCCTTCTGAGTTAAAATATGTACAGCCTACGGAGAAAACTATGGAATTGTTCGTGCTCCTTTTTAAAATTTGGCCGAAGTGAACAGTGGCAAGTACTGAGCAGCTGTTCTGAAACAAAATCACGGCCGCAAAGGATGGCTCTTCTGCTCTGGCTCCAATGCTTGTTGCATTTCAGAAATGCAGATAGGCTGAAGGGAATTAATTCATACACAATTGCTTGTATGTTGCCTGCAGTTATCACTTGATAACAATGCTATGGAAATACTAGCAAGTGTCCACCACAGATTCACAGGAGCCTAGCGCATTATGCACACACAACCGATGATAACAATTGTTTGAATAACACATGAACTCATCCTGAATCTAGCTGTAAGCAAGGGGTAAATTACTGAATTTGGGGGGGGGGGGTAAAGAAGAAGAAAAACAGGGTATAAGTTTAAAGGTTCAACAAGGATACCTTAGAAACACGAAGGTTTTGTTGTCTTTAAATTCTGCCATTGTAGTCTTTACTAGGGGTGAATGTTTTAAAACGGATCTTTTGCCTTTGGTTATTTCCAAGTCTTGCGTTTGGACCCTTCCGTCTCAGCCCATAATTTTACAGCAGTTTTACTTTCCCTCCAGATAAAATCCCGAAAAGCCTGTTATTTCCTTAACATGACCTTGCTGCGGGATATCCATAGAAAACCTAGTTTGCGGGAGCTGCCAGTTTACTTTTGCGCGGGCATCCGTTTCTTATTCTTAATTACGGGGTGTTTCTGGACTGGTAGCCAATCGGTTGGGCTGACTCCATTCAAAAGCCTCGTGTTGGAGGTGAGACTCTGGTTCTTCCCGTGGTGGCCCACTTTTACCTGCAAGTCATCACTTGACGGTCCAATCTAGCATTGAGCATGCCTGCGTGAACCAGGCTTTAAAGCCCCCATAGGGTGGGAAAGTGTGCCTCAACCTTCTTTCTTCCGTTAGCCCAAAAACACATGACTTAAACTGAGCTGCAGAATTGTTTTTTTTAAGTGCTTTTTAAAAAACACGTGGATTACTAGAGCTCCAGTTTAGTACTGTCAGCCAAAAGCAGATTCTCTCATCTGCTCATCCTGTTAAAGTATGTCACATTAAAAAAATAAATCAACAGATACTTTTCTCTGGAATTTCATTCTTGACTGTCCAGTGAGAAGACCTGGAAATCTAGAGTTTGGTGGCCTTAAATGGGTTCTCATTAGACATTGAAAATTGGTAGCTAGTTGAAATAATTCATACACACACACACCCTGCAGCAACTTTCTTACATGTTGAAAAGCCATAAATATCTGGGGCATAACTCCTCTAAGAGAAGCCTGGGTCCCAATGAGCAAAGATTGTGCCTGTTGACTAATTTTGCTTGGCTTAGTAATTTATAGACACACTTTCTGGATCTCTGTTCTACCTTTCTTAAGGCCAAACTGCTTCCGCCTTTTCAGGGCTAGCTGAACTTGCCCCTCCAAATGACAGTCACTGACGGCTGGTTTAGCCCCATTTAACACTACAGAGGCATTTTGGGGGGGGGGGCTTTCTGTGGGCTCAGGCATTCATCCCATTGCTGGGTCAGAGCTTTTTATGCCATTAAAAACCACATGGAGTATTGTTTTAGTGGGGCGGTTCCTGAGTAGCATTCAAAGGCGTGTTCCTCATGCATCATGCTGGCGAATTATGTTTTTAACCGGCGCACGTCGGATTGCCGCAACCGATTAATCGAAGAGGAGTCCTGGCTGATATTTACAACTAAGACCTCAGGCTGTAAGCGGTGCGGTTGTTGATAACCACTGGCCAAGGGGTAAACTCTGCTGATATAGTCGATCTGTCTTTTAAATGTTGTTATTCATAGGGGACGTTGACCTGTCATCCTGCCTCTAGTCATTTTCCTAAAATTTATAATTATTTTTTTTCTTTCTGAAATATTAAAAGGGCAAGAATTCAGCTTTGTGGACTGGGAAGCGTCCAGCTCTCTGAGCTGGTATCCTGCGTATGTAATTTTTAAAGGTTTAAAAAATATTGTATATAAAAATAAAGAATGTCTTTAAAAGAAAGCCATTTGCTATGTCCTGATCTCTGTCTGGCTGTCTTTTCCTTTCCTTTCCTTTCCTTTCCTTTCCTTTCCTTTCCTTTCCTTTCCTTTCCTTTCCTTTCCTTTCCTTTCCTTTCCTTCCCTTCCCTTCCCTTCCCTTCCCTTCCCTTCCCTTCCCTTCCCTTCCCTCCTTCCCTCCTTCCTTCCTTCCTTCCTTCCTTCCTTCCTTCCTTCCTTCCTTCCTTCCTTCCTTCCTTCCTTCCTTCCTTCCTTCCTTCCTTCCTTCCTTCCTTCCTTCCTTCCTTCCTTCCTTCCTTCCTTTTAGAAGAATAGACAGAGATATTTTGGAAGTGGTGGGATGAACTTCATTCATTTACAGTGTGATCCTGTTGGCTGGTGACAGTTTTTCAACCAATAGTTCGTCTGCGGTCTTCTGTGCAGTCCCACATTGGGGACTGCGCTTGCGCAGGCCAACCTCGGAAAGGATTCTTCTAGCTTCTTAAAATCCGATAGGGGGCGCCGTACGCCAGTGCACATGCGTCAGCCTTCCCGCCTTATGACGTGGCGTCACGGCGCCCCCTACCCAGTTTGTTCTTTGCCGCCGGGAAGAAAGGACGTTCTTCTTGCAGCTTCTCGTCTTTTTTCTCTCTAAAATAAAATGAAAGGAAACGTTACGGTAATGGCGCAGGCAGCTCTATTCAAAAAGTGTCTGCAGTGCGACACTAAAATGACTAAAACAGATGAACATTCGCTCTGCATGTTCTGCCTGGGTGAGTCCCACAATGTGACCTCCTGCAAGATTTGTTTGCAATTCACACCGAAGGCCCGTGCTGACAGGGCTTCCCGTCTGAAAGTGTTGCTTTATGAAAAGGTTCTATCTGGATCTCAAATGCCGGCCTCGAAGTCATCGGCCGAGCGAGACCATTCAGTACGTTCCGAGTCGGTTGGTTCCATGTGCTCGGATCCGACCCCCGTACCCGCTCCCAAGTCCCGCCCCCATTCTCCTACCGCAGAGAGAGCTAGGAGCGCTTCGGAACCACTTCCAAAGAAGGCGCGAGCTAAGACCAAGCACAACAAAAAAGTCAAAGGAACCGAAGGCATCCGGTTCCAAGAGTGCTACCGATCCGATTACTAGGGAGGACGATCGTACCCCGCCTCCTCTTAGTACCCCCTCCCCTCATTTTGAGAAAGAGTCATCGGATTCGGAGGTTGACTTGCCTGATCTGTTTTTAAAAGAGATCCAGGACTCTTCTCATTCATCTCACCATGATCAACCGGTTCCACCTACTGGTTCCATGGGATCACAGCAACAGGCTATGCCTCCAATGTCTCAGTGGTGCCCCCCCCCCCAGTGGTATGGTCCGATTCAAGCAGCTCCCTGGCAAGGATACCCCTACCCACAATGGAGTCCGCATTTTCAGCAACCCCAACAGTTTCCATCCTGGTCTGGCGACCAAATGCAGCCTTTAGCTACACAGGAGGCTGTACCTCTCTTGGATCAGCAGTTGCAGTTCAATCTGGAAGCTGACCAGGATGCACAATCACTTCGCTCTGAATTAGGCTTGGATGAGCCGTCTGAATCTACACCAGATCTATCTACTGGTGACCAGCTGCCTGGCCCCTCTGGGGAAGAAATTTCTAAATTTTCAGAACAAATGACCAGAGCAGCTAACGCTTTGGGACTCAAGGCCAAATCACTTGTTCCTAAGCCAAAAGAAAATTTTTTATCTCCTCTTTTTTCCCAAGCCTCCACATCTACAGCCTTTCCAGTACTTGAGGACTTTATGGACATGGCCAAAAAAGTTTGGGAGAGTCCTTCCACCACCCCATCTACATCTAGGAAAGTAGACAGCATGTACAAGGTCCTTCCTTCAGGATGTGAGTTTTTGTTTTCTCATCCAGCTCCTTCGTCAGTGATTGTAGCCGAGTCTCAAAATAAACGTTTGGGCAGCCATTCCTCACCGTCTGATAAAGACAGCAAACGTATAGATGTTCTTAGCAGGAAAACATACTCTGCAGAGGCGCTTGGGTTCTGAATTGGAAACTATCAAGCAATAATGTCAGCCTATCATCTATTTTTATGGGAAAAGATGTCTGCTTACCTGAGTGACTTACCTGACGAACAAAAGTTGCTGGCTAAAATAGTGATATCAGAAGGAATTCAATTAGCCCGCCACCAAATGAACGCTGGTAGACACGCATCTGAATCGGCTGCTCGGGGCATGGCTGCCTCGGTCTCCCTGCGCAGGTTTGCTTGGCTCCGCTCCACTGCTCTGTCCCATGACGTGAGAGGTACCATCGAAGACTTACCCTTTGACGGCAAGGGTCTGTTTGCAGCCACTACTAATGACACTCTCAGCCAGTTGAAGAAAGAGAAACAAGATGCCAGGTACATGGGGGTATCTGTCCAAGTTCCTGGCAATTTCCATAGGCCACGCTATGGTTATAGGGGTACTTCTTTTCAATCCAGATTCCAGAGACCACCTCCCCCTCCGCTCATTCCCTACGGGCAACAACGGGGTTTCCAGTCCTTCCAACATCAGAACAGAAGGAGGTTTCCAAGGTCCCGACCCTCCGCCCCGAGATCTCAGTCTCCAAGGAATCAAGGCCCCAAATCTTCTTTCTGACTGTTACAGGATGGGGAAAGCGTCCCCTGTGTATTTGGCGACCGTTTAGCCTCTTTCTTCTCAGCCTGGTCAAATATAACTTCTGACTCTTGGGTTTTACACCTTGTGTTGTATGGTTATTCGTTAGAATTTCAATTTTTACCTGTTTTAGGTCACCCTCCCTTGGGCACTGGCTTAGAACTATCTCCAGCCTTACAAGCCGCTTTGGCGGAATTGATTAACAAGGGTGCAGTTCAACCGGTTTCAACTTCTCTGAGAGGTTTTTACTCTCGTTTATTTGTGGTTCATAAAAAAGATGGTGGATTACGCCCTATTCTTGATCTGAAGTCTTTTAACAGATGTTTACAGTACAAAAAATTCAATATGCTGACTGTTCATAATGTTTTGCAGTTATTAAAAGTTGGTTGGTGGTATATGGTTATTGATTTAAAGGATGCTTATTTCCACATTTCTATCCGGGAGGACCATCGGAAATACTTGAGATTTGTTGTGGGTGGCCAAGTATTCCAATATGCTGTGTTACCTTTTGGTTTGTCCACAGCTCCCCGTGTCTTCACTAAGTGTATGGCCGTGGTAGTGGCACACCTTCGTACCAAAGGTTGTGTAATTTTTCCTTACTTGGACGATTGGTTGGTTACAGCTCCATCTATGGAGCAGTTACTGGCCCCAAAAGAGCTCATTTTAAATTGTTTAGGTTCTCTGGGCCTCATAGTTAATTTTAAAAAATCTGTCCTCGTTCCGACTCAAACAGCCAGATTTATTGGCACTTCCCTGGATTCTACTTCGGGTAGGGCCATTTTACCTGCGGGTAGGGCCACCAAGCTATTGGGTCTGGTAAGGCTATTTTTAAGGAAAAGACATCAATCGGCCTTACGTATTCAAACACTCTTGGGTTTGATGGCTTCAACTACAGCAGTTATTAGAACTGCTAGGTTGCACATGAGACCCTTGCAGAATTGGTTTGTCAGAAAATTTAAACCTCTCCTTCAGTCCCAAAGAACTAGATTTTCAATCTCTAGACCAGTGTTGCATACTTTGAAATGGTGGTCCCAAATGCATAATTTGACTTCTGGCGTTTCTTTTGGTGTGTTTACCCCGGATGTGGTGCTTACTTCTGATGCCTCTTTGGTGGGTTGGGGTGCACACTGTCAGGGCTTCTCAGCCCAAGGTTTATGGTCTTCTCAAGAGGTTTCCCTTCATATTAACGTTTTAGAACTGCGAGCAATTCGTTATGCTCTTATGTCTTTTGCAGAAATCCTGTACAACAACGCGGTGCTCATCCAGACAGACAACACCACCGCAATGTTTTATCTAAACAGACAAGGGGGTACAGTCTCCCTCACCCTTTGCAAAGAAGCAGAACATATTTGGGAATGGGCACTCCTGCACAACTTGTCTCTGCAAGCCATCCATATTCAAGGTGTACACAATATCAGGGCGGATTCCCTAAGCAGGGTTTTCTCCCCTCATCACGAGTGGTCTCTAAAATGGGACTACATTCTACCCATTTTTCAGGAATGGGGATTTCCCGAGATAGATTTATTTGCCACATCTCGAAATACAAAGGCAACCCTTTTTTGTTCTCGAGCGGGCCACGATACAGGGTCTCTAGGGGATGCGTTTTTGATACCGTGGGTGGGGGCTCTGTTTTATGCCTTTCCCCCAATTCCGTTGGTTACCAAAACACTAGCTCGGATTCACGATTACAAAACTCATTGCATCTTAATAGCTCCATATTGGGCCAGACAAACTTGGTTTTCGGAGCTCCTCAATCTTGCTCAGAACAATTTCAGGCACCTTCAGATAGCGCCGGACCTTCTATCAGTGGGCCAAATGCGGCACCAGGACCTGGGTATACTTCAATTGACAGCTTGGCTTTTAAATCCTCCTCAGTAAAGCTGTCTGATCAGGTTCTGGAAGTAGTTTTAAATTCAAGGAAACCTTCTACTCGGGTTTCTTATGCTTTTAAATGGGAACGTTTCTCTAAATGGGTGATGAGTACAGGACATTTTCCGTCATCATGCCCTTTGCCAGTCGTGTTAGATTACTTACTATCCCTCAAGAGAACTGGTCTAAGTTTTTCGTCAGTTAAAACTCATTTAGCAGCCCTGTCCGCCTTTCATGTGGGAGTGGACGGGTATTCCCTTTTTTCCCATCCTACGTCTAAGTTATTTTTAAAGGGCCTATCAAACATGTTCCCAGTTAGACATGAGCCTGTTTCATAGTGGTCTCTGTCTCTAGTTTTGGCTCAACTAATGTTCTCTCCCTTTGAGCCCTTGGGAAAAGTTTCCCTGGCATGGTTGTCCTATAAAGTGTGTTTCTTAGTAGCCATCACATCGGCTCGAAGGGTGGGTGAGCTAGCAGCGTTAAAGTGTCACCCTCCTTTTATCCAGTTTTACCCGTCTAAAGTAGTTTTACGTACCAGTCTGGAATTTAGACCCAAAGTGGTGTCTGAATTCCACTTGGGACAGGACTTGTTTTTACCTGTATTTTTCCCCACTCCGCAGTCTACAGCGGAAAAAACTCTTCACTCTCTAGATGTTAAACGAGCTTTATTATATTATTTGGATCGTACAAAACAGTTCCGGAAGTCAGATTCCCTGTTCGTATGTTTTGCTGGTCCGAAGAAGGGACTGGCAGCATCCGTCCCAGTCGTTATCTAGATGGCTAGTGCAGGCTATACGTCACTGTTATAGGAGGGCTGGAAAGAAGTGTCCTAAATCCTTACGAGCACACTCCACAAGAGCCCAATCTGCTTCAGCTGCCTTTCGGAGGAGAGTTCCTATCAAGGATATTTGTAGAGCAGTTACCTGGTCTTCGTCGGAGACTTTCGTTAACCACTATGCCGTCGACGTCGATGCCAGACAAGATACGGCTGTGGGAAAAGCAGTTTTACAGTCATTATTCCTCTGAGAGCTCACCCCCTCCTCCAGGTGAGTGTGTTGCTATTTAATCTCCCAATGTGGGACTGCACAGAAGACCGCAGACGAAAACAGAGTTGCACTTACCTGTAACTGCTGTTCGTCAATATGTCTTCTGTGCAGGCACACATCCCACCCTCCTGCCCCTCGGAGAGCTCTCATATATTGTTTGTTCTTAGTTTCCAGTGTTTCAGGCTCTTCGAGTGGGCAAGGAACAGAACTGGGTAGGGGGCGCCGTGACGCCACGTCATAAGGCGGGAAGGCTGATGCATGCGCACTGGCGTACGGCGCCCCCTATCGGATTTTAAGAAGCTAGAAGAATCCTTTCCGAGGTTGGCCTGCGCAAGCGCAGTCCCCAATGTGTGCCTGCACAGAAGACATCTTGACGAACAGCAGTTACAGGTAAGTGCAACTCTGTTGTTCGTCCCTTGGTGTCCTGGCCCAATAAGCCCACCAAGGAGGAGAAGGTTTAAAGATTTATTATTCAGCTGAATAACAGGCTCCCGGCCAAAGCAGAAGCAACCACTTTTAGTCCAACGTAAGATTATATACTTGCCAAGATGTCAGTCGTTACAAACGTCATGTTCTCCTCCTCTTTACATCATTCTTTCCCCACCGTAGACGTACAAAGTCATGTTAAGCCCACATCACATCTTTCCATATGACCCATGATCAGAAAATGGAGGCAATTCTGCCTTCAGGGCCTTTTATGCATGGGTTGGATCTCCCTGTTTGGACCTGGGTTCATTAGTTACTTCAGTATGACGATTTTCTTACAGTTCCTTGAAATTCCCCTGACTGCATTAGTGCTCATACGGGCCACCTTAATCCTCTGGCGCATGTGCTGAAAGCCTGTGCAGGAGGATTTCAGTTGCCTACAACTGGGTTCCAAGGAATGTGTTCATGGAGCGTGGGCAAGGGCAGGATTTAGGAAGTCCTCATGACATGAGCCCTGTGGCGCAGAGCGGTAAGCGGCATTACTGCAGTCAAAAGCTCTGCTCACGACCCGAGTTCGATCATGACGGAAGTCGGTCTCAAGATGGACTCAGCCTTCCATCCTTTCAAGGTCGGTAAAATGAGTACCTAGCTTGCTGGGGGTACCCAAGTCAAGCTTATTAATATGGTCGACTGACCAATCACGTGCCAACACACATCAAAATTTCCAGACACAATAGTTTTGCAGCTTGCTGGGGGTAAAGCGTACATGAATGGGGAAGGCAATGGCAAAACCACCCCGTAAACATAGTCTGCCAGCATGGTGTAGTGGTTAAGAGCAGTGGTTTGGAGCAGTGGACTTTAATCTGGAGAGCCGGGTTTGATTCCCCACTCCTCCACATGAAGCCAGCTGGGTGACCTTGGGCCAGTCACAGCTCTCCTAGAGCTCTCTCAGCCCCACCTACCTCTCAGGGTGTCAGTTGTAGGGAGGGGAAGGGAAGGTGATTGTAAATCAGTTTGATTCTTCCTTAACTGGCAGAGAAAGCATATAAAAACCAACTCTTCTCCTCCTCCGTATGTGAGGAGCCCCCATGCAGAACTCTTGAGAATTCGGACGGGGAAAATGTGCATCCAGAGAGCGGCAAATCCAAGGCAAAACCTCCCATGGATAAATGGCCACAATGTGTGATAAGTGCCATCAAGTCACTTCTGACTCATGGCAACCCTATGAATCAAGGGCAAAAACGCATGGTCTCTAGCCTCCTTTATTCCCTGTTTCAGCCAGGATTGAACACATGCATTTCACTGAAGTGCTTTTGATCCTGGCTGAAACAGAATAAAGGAGGCTAAAATGACCATGATTTTTCGCCTGAAGTCCTCCAAAACGTCCTATCTTTGACAGCCTTGCTTAGGTCTTGCAAACTGAGGGCCGTGGCTTCCTTTATGGAGTCAATCCATCTCTTGTTGGGTCTTCCTCTTTTCTGGCTGCCTTCCACTTTTGCTAGCATGATTGTCTTATCCAGTGACTCTCGTCTTTTAATTTCAACCAAGATCAGGTTAATTCATGCCATCATATTCCCTATTACTATGTATGGGTGTAAGAGCTGGACAATGAAGAAAGCTGATAGGAAGAAAGTAGATTCCTTTGAAATGTGGTGCTGGAGGAGAGTGTTACGGATACCCCAAATCGCCCCCAAAAAACACATCAGTGGGTTTTAGATTAAATCAAGCCTGAACTGACCCTAGAAGCTAAAATGACTAAACTGAGGCTATCTTACTTTGGACATATTATGAGAAGATCATGCTAGGAAAAGATCATGCAGGAAAAGAGGAAGACCCAACAAGAGATGGATTGACTCTATAAAGGAACCCACTGCTCTCAATTTGCAAGATCTGAGCAAGGCTGTTAAGGATAGGACACTTTGGAGGATATTGATTCATAGGGTCGCCATGAGTCGGAAACGACTTGACAGCACTTAGCACACACATATACCCCCGATTTTATCCCCAACGGGAATCCAAAGCAGCATACAATATTCTCCCCATCTCCATTCTCCCTTTATAGGACAATTTCACACATGCCACATAATTAGGGTTGCCAGGTCCCTCTTTGCTACTGGGGGGGAGGTTTTTGGGGCGGAGCCTAAGGAGGGCATGGTTTGGGGAGGGGAGAGACTTCAACGCCATACCGTCCAATGGCCAAAGCGGCCATTTTCTCCAGACGAGCTGATCTCTATCGGCTGGAGATCAGTGGTAATAGCAGGAGATCTCCAGCTAGTACCTGGAAGTTGTGCAACCAAAATCAATGTCTAGTGCCGAATAGGGTAGTATGTCAATCAAGATAGCAATTATGGCCAAACAATGCAAGAATAAGCACACTTATGCCAAAAACATATATTAGACTATTATAACCAAAAGTTACACATACAGTTATAACATTTCCTACTGTACTATAACATATACTCTTCCAAATATAATAGTCCACCATTCATTCACAGTATAAAGCCCATTCTTTCAAATTATCATAATTGTGAAGGTAACTTAATAAACGTCCATAGATGCCAAAAACTATTCTTGCATTATTAGGGTTGCCAGGTCCCTCTTCGCCACCGGTGGGAGATTTTGGGGGCGGAGCCTGAGGAGGGCGTGGTTTGGGGAGGGGAGGGACTTCAATGCCATAGAGTTCAATTGCCAAAGCAGCCATTTTTCTCCAGGTGATCGAATATCGGCTGGAGATCAGTTGAGTTAGCAGGAGACCTCCTGCTACTACCTGGCAGCTGGCAACCCTATGCATTATGCTTATTCTTGCATTGTTTGGTCATGAGTGCTACCTTGATTGAAATACTACCTGGAAGTTGGCAACCCTACAAACAATGCACTTTCAGTTAGGGTTGCCAGGTCCCTCTTCGCCATCGGTGGGAGATTTTGGGGGCGGAGCCTGAGGAAGGCGGGGTTTGGGGAGGGGAGGGACATCAATGCCATAGAATCCAATGGCCAAAGCGGCCATTTTTCTCCAGGGGAACTGATCTCTATTGGCTGGAGATCAGTGGTAATAGCAGATCTCCAGCTACTACCTGGAGGTTAGGTAAATATAAGTTAGCCTGCTGTGCAGTGGGTTAGTAAACAAAAAACAGCAGTAAAAAAGAGAAACACAGTATGACAATGCAATATTACTCTATTAGTAAGCTAGTTAAATAGTAACATAATAATTTCATTGTATATACGGAAACACATTCAATTGAAGGTAACTGACAACACAGTCCAATGTAATTATAACACTCTGTTACTGCACAGGCGCTTGGACGTTGAAATAAACCAGAAGGTTCTTGCGACTATCGCTGACTTGCTTCAAAGGAGCGTCGGTTGCAGTCACGGAGCGTCTTATAGCTTGTATTAGAGATAATGATTTTCTTCTGTTTATGCTATTAAGCTTCACGAAATGTAAACAGAAGAAAATATAATTACATTATATTTCTCATAATTACTTTGTACTGTGTTGTCAGTTACCTTCAATTGAATGTGTTTCTGTATATGTGTGTGTGTGTGTTAAGTGCCGTCAAGTCGCTTCCGACTCATGGCGACCCTATGAATGAAAGTCCTCCAAAATGTCCTGTCTGACAGCCTTGCTCAGATCTTGCAAATTGAAGGCTGTGGCTTCCTTTATTGAGTCCATCCATCCCTTGTTGGGTCTTCCTCTTTTCCTGCTGCCCTCAACTTTTCTTAGCATGTCTGTCTTTTCCAGTGACTCTTGTCGTCTCATGATGTGACCAAAATACGATAGCCTCAGTTTAGTCATTTTAGCTTCTAGGGTCAGTTCAGGCTTGATTTGATCTATAACCCACTGATTTGGTTTTTTTTTTTGGCGGTCCAGGGTATCCGTAGCCCTCTCCTCCAACACCATATTTCAAAGGAATCTATTTTCTTCCACTCAGCTTTCTTCACTGTCCAGCTTTCACACCCATACATAGTAATAGGGAATACGATGGCATGAATTAATCTAGTCTTGGTGGCCAGTGACACATCCTTACACTTCAAAAATTTTCTAGCTCCTTCATGGCTGCCCTTCCCAGTAGGGCTGTTGAAAAAAAAATTCGGTATAGTTCGGATTCGGCCGAATTCGGCCAGTCTGGATTCAGGATATGTTGAAGTCCGAACTCCCCCGCTTCGGGTCCGTGCAATTCGGCGCAAATTAAAAGTTCGGGGAAAAAATTTGGCCGAATAAAGCCATTAAAAACACAACCACGCCTTTCCACGGCTCCAGGGGGGGCATTTTTGGGGGTAGAGGTCCCAAACTTTCAGCAGAGCTTCAAAGGACCCTTCTTGCAAGACCCCCCAAGTTTTGTAAAGATTGGATCGGGGGGGGGGCTGAGATATGGGCCCCGAAAGGGGTCCCCCCACCCTTAATGTGCATCTCTGAGTAGAGCTTGCCACCCACGCACAAAGCTCCCAGCCCCGACAAACAGCTGATGAGAGCAAGGGCGGGGAGGTGCTAAGAAGTTTGCAAAGCAACAGAACTGCAAAGCAACACTGCAAAGCAATACCCACAACTGCAAAGCAACACCTTTGCAACCATGCAAAGCAACACCTGACACCTGGGAGTTTGCAAACCATGGAAAGGGACAGAGGCAGCTAGCTATGCATAATGAGCAGGAGGGGGTAGAATTTCTCCTTTTGCATCGGACCCGGGACCAGGCAAATGCATTATTTAAGTAACCATTTGAAAAACAGTTTTGAGCAAGCATCAAAATAGACCTAACCGATCTTATGAATGAGGGAAAACCTGAGGACACACAACTGAAGCCCCCCTCAAACCAGGGAGAGAGAGACTCGAGGGGGCACACACACCCCAGGCAGAACGGGCGAAAGCCCCCTTTGGCTTTCCCCCCCACCCACAGAAACTGCTCCCTCCCCCCCCACACACAGAGATTCTGCTTTCCCCCCCCCCACACACACACACAGGAGAAAAATTATAGATTAAAGCCCCCAAAGGGGTCTTACTGTGGCTGTCTTCTGTTCCATCAGGAGGGGCTGGGAGGAGGACTGGGTAATCCAATATGATTCCATTTAAGCACGGAAGGTTTTGCCGCTCTGGAGATGTACAGTATCCGGTGATCCATTCATCCCAATAGGGAAAAGGGGAAAGCCCATATCTCGGGACCCCCTGACCCAATGTTTACAAAACTTGGGGGGTCTCTTACGAAGGCTCGTCTGAAGCTATGCTGAATGTTTGGGGACTGCACCCCCAAAAATGCACCCCCTGCAGCCACGGAAAGAGAAAAGGGGGGAGCCCATATTTCTGCCCCCACTGAACCCATCTTTACAAAACTTGGGGGGTTTCTTAAGAAGGCTCGTCTGAAGTTATGCTGAAAGTTTGGGGGCTGCACCCCCAAAAAAGCGCCCCCTGCAGCCATAGAAATGGAAAAGGGGGGAGGGAAAAGGGGTGGAGCCCATATCTCGGGGCCCCTGACCCAATGTTTACAAAACTTGGGGGGTCTCTTAAGAAGGCTCGTCTGAAGCTCCGCTGAAAGTTTGGGGTCTCTACCCCCAAAAATGCGCCCCCTGCAGCCACGGAAAGGAGCGAATGTGCACAAGCACCCCCCCCCATGAGGATTTCTCTCACTCTCTCTCTCTCCCCGGCCCGGCCACGCAGCAGCTGATTCCTCCAGTACTCAATCCTGACTGATTGGCCAGAAGAAGACCCAGCTTGGCCACCGATTGGCCAGGGGAGGAGAATGCTGCTTACTGACGGTTATGCTTCGTGAGCCACAGCTCACTTCTTCAGAACTTCTGTACTCTAGGGATAAACTGGCAAAAATGGATTTTACTATTTTAATTAGTGAGTTATAGAAACTAGTTTTAATACCTTTATATTTTACTGTTAATAGATATTTTTAAAAACTGTTTAGACACTTCTTCGGAAGTCGGGTGATGGGTCACTTTTTAAGGTGGGTGGAGGGTCGAACTTTATAATTTTGTAACCATGAATGTATTAATAAGTGTAACTTTTTGAACTTCATAATTTTGTAACCATGAATGTATTAATAAGTATATATAGATACTCTTTTGTATTTTCTTTTTAAAATTTTCTTTATATTATTATTATTATATTTGTTTTGTTTTGTTATAAAAATTAAAAACAATTATAAAAAAAAAGAAAAAAGAACTTCTGTACTCTGGACAAGAGGCCACAGTTAGAACAGAATATGGAGAAACGGAATGGTTTCCAATTGGCAAAGGTGAGCTGTGGCTCACGAAAGCTCATACCCTGCCAGAAAATATTTTTGTTAGTCTTTCAGGTGCTACTGGACTCTTGCCCTTTTCTACTAATGCTGCTGCAGTCGTCTTGCTTGTGGGCTCCCTAGAGGCAATGTGGCAGTGTTTTGCCGAAATAGCTACCCAGTCCGACCAGTAGTTTGGTGTACCCAACAGGTGTATGCAGATAAGAACAGGACTGTGATGGACCGAGGGTCTGATCCAATATAAGAAAAGAGCAAGAGTCCAGTAGCACCTTAAAGACTAACAAAAATATTTCCTGGCAGGGTATGAGCTTTCGTGAGCCACAGCTCACTTCTTCAGAACTTCTGTACTCTGGACAAGAGGCCACAGTTAGAACAGAATATGGAGAAACGGAATAGTTTCCAATTGGCAAAGGTGAGCTGTGGCTCATGAAAGCTCATACCCTGCCAGGAAATATTTTTGTTAGTCTTTCAGGTGCTACTGGACTCTTGCTCTTTTTTACTACTGCAGACAGACTAACACGGCTACCCACTGTGCATTACCTGGAGGTGAAGTGCCATGTTGTCTTATAGAGTCCAATGAAGACAACTAGGAGGAGGTTAAAAAGAGCAACAGTTCTTTATTTAGCTAAACACAGACCTGGGGGTGAAATAACCCACAAATAAGATGCAGAGTTACCCGAGAAACAAAGGAAAGTCAGTATCATTTATGCCAGGGGTGGGGAACGTCAGGCCCAGGGGCTGTATAAGGCCCGCGAAATCATTTGGTCTGGCCCTTCGTGGGTCCTGGCAGATCTCTAGCTCAGAAGGATCTAAGACTGGCGATCCGCCCCCTCCCACGGCCAGGAATAGCCTCTATTCAAGGAGGATGTGGGTTTGTTTTGCTGAGAAAAGGAACCTTCTTTCCCCCTTGCAGAAGAGTCATTAGCTATGAAGCTGCTAGGACCGCCCAAGAAACTATGTTAACCTTTTCCCACCTGGGCTGTGGAGAAACGTATTTCCTCTGCACTACAAGTGGGTTGGGGCGGAAGTGGCAACAATGGAGGGGTTAGAGGGGGCAGGGCCAGATTGTGCTGCCCGCGAATGATGTTATAAATATTCAAATGGCCCTTGGCAGAAAAAAGGTTCCCCACCCCTGATTTATGCATTCACATGGGGCAGGCCCATGGCTGCTGACAAGCAGATTGATACATAAAAGCACCAATGCACATTAGGTGTCTACTTCACTCTAATTAGCACAGCCATAGATATTGGCCGAAGGCTGTCTCTAAGCAAGTTCTAAGTCTTGTGATCTTAGTAACTAGAAACCACATACCTAAAGATGAAGGTAATTCAGAACTCTCTACTGGTGAAAGGCCGTACCAAGCACAGAGAGCATGATTTGTTGGTTCATGGCTCCCGGATGCCAACTTCCTAAAGCTTCCATGTGTGTGCATATGAGTACATAGTATTTTATACCAGCCCTTATATCTGGGCATCACAGAGGTTGGCAACCCTACTTTCAACCCACTCTCAATGCACTTTTAACAATCGCCTGCAAGCGGATCTTGCCGTTCCCCACAGTGGATTGCATTGCTTTTATTCATGTAATACAATATATCTATTGCTTCCATCAAATCCGAAAACTATTCGGGCAGGGAGGGCTTCCGCGGGGCCGACGAGCCGGTGGAGGGAAGGGGGGCTTTGGTTTCGAGGGGGCGGTGGCAATGGCGGCGGATTCGGCCTTTGAGGGAAAGGCCGGCCTCGGCCTCTCCCCGCGCCACGCCCAGGCGGAGCGGCGCCGCAGGTCGCGGGGCCTCCTCGGGGTTTCCCAGGGCGAGGCCTGCGGGGACCCTGGAGGGAGGGACCACGCGAGGCCCGGAGGAGGAGGACCAGGCTGCCCAGCCGGCGTTTGCCCGCCCGCCAACCCGCCTCCGCCGGCAGGGAGGAGGGAGGCAGCCGGGCCTAGGAGGGATCCGAGCCTGGCACTGGGCCCGAAGCATGCGTGGAAAGAAGGCGGCTCAGGGGGGACGCGGCAGGGGTCCATAACACTATGCCTGGCGTGGAGAGGGTGGGCAGGGAAAGGCTTTCTTCGCGCAGCGTTGAACTGTGGAACTCCCTGCCCCAGGATGTGGGGACGGCCGCCAACTTGGAAGGCTTCAGCAGGGGAGTGGGAATCTTCATGGAGGAGACGGCGTGGCTACTAGTCAAAATGAGCACTAGTCATGATGCATCCCTATTCTCTCCAGGACCAGAGGCGCATGCCCATTGTATTAGGTGCTAGGATGGTGCTGCTGCAGCCGTCTTGTTTGGGGGCTTCCAGGAGGCCCTTGGTCGGCCACTGGGTGAACAGACTGCTGGACTGGATGGGCCCTGGTCTGATCCAGCAGGGCTTTTCTTATGTTCTTATTATAATTATATTATATGTATTTATAGGTGCTGTGGAGCACAGGCAGGGCAATGCTGCTGCAGTTGTGTCTTGTTTTTTGGGCTTCCTAAAGGCACCTGGTTGGCCACTGGGTGAACAGATTGCTGGACTTGATGGGCCTGGGTCTGATCCAGCAGGATTTTTCTTATGTTCTTATGTGTGTTCGGGAGACCATGCAAGCGTGTTTGGAGCAGTGCGGGATTTGGTCTTCACTCCCAGCGGGCGGGTTTGGATAAACGAAGGTCCTGGGAAGACGGATGGTGGAGGGGGCACAATGCCATTCCCAAAAGGAGGCCTTCAGAAAGCGCTCGCGCTCACACACACACACCTCTGGTCACTGTTTGTGGGTTTGCCAGCCTGCCTCTCTAGTTGCAGAGTGGAAGGTGTGTAAATCCAGTGGCATTGGAGAGATGGATGGAATTTACTCGGGCGTAAGTGTTCCTGAGTCAGGGCTCCCCTTCATTCATGCGGTGCAGTGAATGCACGTACATCTCGCACGTGTGTGCGCACGTCTTGCATGTGTGCATGTACATTTCTTTTATATACATTCCTTTTATATTTTATGTATATATATATATATGTATATATATAAAATATATATGTATATATACACCATATATATATACACACACACACCATATACACACACACACCGTGTGTGTGTGTGTGTGTGTGTGTGTGTATATATATATATATATATTGCAGCATCTTGAAATTCACTAAAAAAAAGGAAGGATATATTCCGTCTCTTAAACCTAAAAAACAAATCATGTATCTTAACTTCTATCAGTTATCTTAAGCATGCATTCAATTTATTTATCACTTCAGTATCTCTTATTAGTTGCTTTCTGAACGATTAAATATTTAATTGTCACAAAAGTAGTAATCATTAAAAAGCTGCCATTTCTGCTCAGATTCATCCACTGATTTCATATGAACCAGTTGTGTTAATTTGGACATCAGTGGTTAATCCGGGAGTTTGTTAGACCATTCTGAGATGTCAGGAATTATGTTAGATTTCCAATATTTAGCATATACAATTCTAGCGGCTGAAGTTGCATATTGATAAAATTCTTTACAAGTATGACTAAGTTGGCGAGGAACCAGTGTTGGGAATAAACATGTGCGCATACGTTTCTTAGTAAGATCACGATGGGTAGCCATGTTAGTCTGTCACTAGCAGTAGAAAAGAGCAAGAGTCCAGTAGCACCGTAAAGACTAACAAAAGTTCTGGCAGGGTAGGAGCTTCTGTGAACCACAGCTCACTTCTTCAGAAAGCTCCTACCCTGCCAGAAATGTTGTTAGTCTTTAAGGTGCTACTGGGACTCTTGCTCTTTTCTATTTCTTAATAAGAAAGAGATAACACTGGTGACCAGCCCCTGGATGAATGCGGTGTTTAAATCACACCGTCAGCTCTGCATGCCTTGAATGTAGAATGAGAATTACTCAACCCGCGTAAAAGAAAAATCAGATGTACTCTGTACACAGATTGTACGTACCTTCACTATAAATTGTTGAACTGAGTACATTCATTCGGTGAGTATGTTTACATTCACTATGGAAAGGGTGGGGAGATGCAGCTAAAGAATAGATAAACGCTTTTCATTCAGTACATGGAAGTGAGGAATGATTATGCTGGAGTAAATATTGTTCACCTTTAAGGCATCACTAGACTCCTGTTTGATTTTCTCTTTAAAAAAAAACCTTGTTATGAACATTTTAAAATATTATTTCATATAGGTTGACCAAAGATAATTACATCTCTCCATCCCAAAGTAGTGTGTTATCGTGGTTAAGAATAAATATTGTTGATTTTATCCTTTTTCTTTGCGCAGTGGGGCCTGGTGCAAGAATCATGGAATACAGAGGATGCATAGCAGCATAACATCCTGACTTAAAAAAAATGTTCTGTAAGAGCAAAGTAAGTAAATTTGTAATGGGATAAAAAGGACCGATCATATTGGGCAGGTTGTCCTTATTTGTCTGTTATTAGATGTGTACTGACATTCATAACTTGGGCAGTGGGGCCACTGCATATCACACTGAAAGCTAGCTATTGTTCGAAGAGGATTCTGAAAACCTGTCAATAATGGGGGGGGGGGGTTCCTACATTTATTTATTTGGAAAATTTCATGGCTGCCTTTCCGGGAAACCTGCCCTACATCTGAAGAAGTTAAATGTGGCTCACGAAAGCTCATACCCTGCCAGAAATTTTGTTAAGGTCTTGAAGGTGCTACTGGACTCCTGCTCTTTTCTACTGCTAGTGGCAGACTAACACGGCTACCCATCGTGATCTAATCATGGGGCAGGTTGAAATGGGAGCAGAGGTGGATCTGGTATACGAATATAGTTTCTGCTCACATGGTGGTATTGCTTGTGTCTCTGTGTGGTTTGTTGCATCGGAGAGCCAGTGCGGTGTAGTGGTTAAGAGCTGTGGTTTGGAGCAGTGGACTCTGATCTGGAGAACCGGGTTTGATTCCCCCACTCCTCCCCATGAGCGGCGGAGGCTAATCTGGAGAACTGGATTCGTTTCCCCACTCCTACACACGAAGCCAGCTGAGTGACCTTGGGCTAGTCACAATTCTATTAAGAGCTCTCTCAGCCCCACCTACCTCACAGGGTGCCTGTGGTGGGGAGGGGAAGGTGATTGTAAGCCGGTTTGATTCTCCCTTAAGTGGCAGAGAAAGTTGGCATATAAAAACCAACTCTTCTTCTTATTATTGTTCTTCAAAGAAATTTAACAGATCGTTGCAAAATTGACCCTTTGGTTTTGGTTTTCTTTTCCTGTTGGTTTGTTGTTGCCCTGGACAGAACACCTGAGCCTGGTGTCTCTGGATGGAACCAGTAGAGGACTTATGTGTGTCTGTGCTCCAGGTCTCCACGGACAGAAGTCCCCGCCGACTTCCTAGGTAAGAGAGAAGAAATATGACCGCTTTAAAAAAGAGGGCTCTTTCTACCATCTCTGAATGGGTAAAATCTATTGGTTTTTTCAGATCTCTGGCAGTTTCCCCCACTCATGCCAAATGTGTGGTTGTCCCTGTCTGTGAGCATTTCCCCCCCTAGTGCTCTCCACTTCTTTATCTATGATAGCTGACAGTGCAGCTATATTTTCCTCATAGAATCATAGGGTTGGAAGGGGCCATTCAGGACATTGAGGGCTGTCACTTAGAGGAGGGCAGGGAGCTGTTCCTGTTGGCAGCAGAGGATATGTGTGTGTGAAGTGCCTTCAAGTTGCAGCCGACTTATAGCAACCCCTTCTGGGGTTTTCATGGCAAGAGACTAGCAGAGGATAGGACTCGCAATAATGGGTTTAAATTGCGGGCGGAAAGGTACCAGGTGGATATTAGGAAAACGATTTTTACAGTAAGAGCTGTTGGACAGGGGAATCAGCTACCTAGGGAGGTGGTGAGCTCCCCTTCACTGACAGTCTTTAAGCAGAGCTGGACAAGCACTTGTCAGGAATGCTCTAGGCTGATCCTGCATTGAATAGGGGGTTGGACTAGATGGCCTGTATGACCCGTTCCAACTCTATGGCTCTATGATTCTATGAACTAGCAGCAAAGAAAGAAATGAGCACTCCTGTCAAGCTGTTACCAGAACACACGGCTGGTTTTTCTGTCTTCCAGGAAGTTACGAGATCCCAAGTGTTGGGTCTTAGATAGCGAGATTCGTTACATGTCAGACAGTCAAAGGGTTAATTAGCCAAATGGTCAGGAAGAGCAGATCGCCATTGCTTCCATGTCATATGGTCACGTAGGCAAAGTAATCTGCATTTTACTGCTTTGGTATATCCTTTGTTTGAAAGGGAAACTGTAGCTCAGTTACTTGTAAGTTACCAACCTGCAAGCATGGAGGAGCACATTCTCCTTGTGAGAATGGCTACTCGTGAGTAAGCGTAGTAACTGCTAAAGGAGTTTAGCAAGTCTAGGAAACTTAGAGATGTAGGATGTTTATTGTTTAATCCATGTACCCTACCCTTGAGATTAGTTAGTAAAGAATTGATTTGATTAAGAAAACGACTCTGTGGTATTTTTGTGTGTGATTAACCTTTATTATCAATAAGCCAAAACCAAGATTCATCGCCCTGAATGGTAGCAGATTAATTAAGTGAGTTTCAGATCCTAACAAGTGGTATCAGAGTGGATGGTTTATTCTTGGCTATTGATATAAAGTCACACAGAACAATTTTTGATTTTTGAATCGTGTCCCATCGGGGAACTGAGGAATACAAAGGACCTTACAGACGCCTGAGGGAATTCCTGTAAAGAAGCCGAGCAGCCGAGTCTGTGGGGACGACAGGAAAACTCAACCCTCACGCCTGTGAACTGGAGGAGGAGAGCGACAAGCTGCAAGAATGGGAGAGGACGCGAACCGGGCAGCCACGCCAGTAACATCGAGCACAAACGCAGGAGCCGTGAGTGTAAATGGGAAAGGGATCCAATCAGTAATAATTCCCCACATAAGTCAGTCATCCTTCCCAATATGGAAAAGATCTGTCGAATTAGCATTTAAGGCACTGGGGATTAAACACGTACTAAATGAAGATCCCCCAGATGAGACTGACAGAGATAAGTTTAATGCCTTTGATAAAGCTGATGCCCAGGGGATGTGCCTTCTGGTGGGAGCAATATCACCAACAGAATCATCCATCATTTTAAATAGTAATTCAACGAAAGATATGATGAAAGCACTCAATGAAAAGTATGGTGTTTTGTCCAGAGGTCAGAGGATGAGCCTCAAGGCGAATCTACTCTCATATAAGATGCCTGAAAATGTAACTCTCTTACAACATTTAAAGCATATGCAAGATTTGGAATCAGAGGTGAAATTTGCAGGAGGGGAAGTGAGCTCAGAAGATTTTTTAACAATATTCATTGCCAGTCTCCACCCACGCTTTAATGCAGAGAAGCGAAACCTGCTAGCCAGAGAGGATTTAACCCTTAATAAGCTGATCACAGCCTTGAAAGAATTTGAAACAGACAGAGCACGCGAAAATGAACTGTCTAATGGAATACAGGTATTGCATGTGCATGAGAAAAAGTTCCAATGTTTCACCTGTCGCAAATTTGGCCATAAATCGTATCAATGCAAGCAGAGGGAATCAAAAGGGGGAAAACCCCCCTCTCCGGGGGAAAAGCCCGCGAATTTTAGACAAAGACCAGATTCAGCCACAACAGGAAGTCAAGGCTATAGCAAGCCCAAGAGACCAGATCAGATCGCTACGCTTTTGCTAAAAGATCAATCAACTCACATTTTACCAATAAAAGATGACCCAAAGCGTGTACAAAAATTGCTTTTAGATTCAGGGTCAAGTAACCATACATGTGGGATCATGGAAGCCTTTGATTATTTGGAACCATGCGCTGAAACATTCATAATGGCCAATGGTGAGAGACAAATATGCACCCAGAAAGGACAAATTTCTGTTTCTATCCAGTCTCTCTGTGGAAATGTAATGGGCTTAAGATTACAGAATGTACTTTATATGCAAAAATCTGAACATTGTTTACTGTCTGTGAAAAGGCTAGCAAATGCTAAGTTCCAAGTGACAATAAATGAGAACGGTTGCTATTTGTTTGATTCTCAAGCAAGGGAATATGAAGTTTTGTCAGAAGGTTCTCATTACTACTTGGAGAACGTTGCAGACCAGATTGTGGATTATACTGAGGACAGTGTTAATTCTGATGAACTGTATCAGTGTGAGAAAGACAATGGACTTTGTGCAAAGGAAAATACTGTTGTTGATGAGAAGGAATGCTTTGTTGACTGCAATAAGGAGATTAAAGGTTTAAATACTGAGAAATGTAAACATGAGAATTGCGTGTACTTCTGGCATTTGAAATTGAAACACAGAAATATGGAGTCTGTGAGGCAGCAACTACATGAGTTTGGCTTGCCAGTAAAGGACTGTGTGAAGAGTTATAAGCAATGTGAAATTTGTATTGAAGCATCAGAGCATGTGCAGAGTGATTCAACAGAACCTCTAGCGCCATCTACTGATGAAGGAAATGCTAGCATCTCGGGAGACAAAAGGGGAAAGGAAATTTCCATTGTAAACGAGATGAATGCAACTGAGAGAATGAGTGATGCAAAGGTTGGAAGAAGGGAAACCGAGCCGGTTACATCCTCAGCATGGGAGCTTAGGCCGCCTGGTGCAGCAAAGTGTCTACAGGATACAGCATCAGAAGAGGGCAGTCCTGAAGCTGATGGAGATGTAAAGGTTTCAACCACCTTAAACCATTCTGAAGTGAAAAGTAACTTCTCAAGCTGGGAGAACAAAGAGCAAAAGTTTCTCAGTGGGGAGAAGAAATCACTGCAACAACTTACAGCGATAAACATTCTTTTAAACATTGCCACTTCAAAGAAAATGACAGTGATGATGTTTACTGTTACAGATAGCCAAAAGCTTACTTCACAACTACAGAAGCAAGGCTTCAAAAGGGGAAATAAAGAGAAATGTCTACTCAGCAGAAAGGAAAATGGCCTATTGCAATACATTTTAATAATAATGGACAATGTTTTAATTTGCTGTGATACTGAGTCAAATGCAAAGAAAATTGCTGAACAACTGGAGAAATCAGCAGGATCCAAACTCTTTGAAGAAAGACACTGTTTTGATATGGAAACAGAAAGAGACAAAATACTGGAATTTCTCAAGCAAAGAAAAGTGCAAGAATGCAAATCAAACAAGACAAGGAAGAAATCTTCAACTCAAGATTAACTCAGTGAAAGACAAGAAACAAAAGGGACTTATTGATATGATATGATGTGTTAATAAATGTGATGAATTATGTTTGCATGTCTGAATGTAACTGAACCTCGAAAAGGGGATTTGTTGGGTCTTAGATAGCGAGATTCGTTACATGTCAGACAGTCAAAGGGTTAATTAGCCAAATGGTCAGGAAGAGCAGATCGCCATTGCTTCCATGTCATATGGTCACGTAGGCAAAGTAATCTGCATTTTACTGCTTTGGTATATCCTTTGTTTGAAAGGGAAACTGTAGCTCAGTTACTTGTAAGTTACCAACCTGCAAGCATGGAGGAGCACATTCTCCTTGTGAGAATGGCTACTCGTGAGTAAGCGTAGTAACTGCTAAAGGAGTTTAGCAAGTCTAGGAAACTTAGAGATGTAGGATGTTTATTGTTTAATCCATGTACCCTACCCTTGAGATTAGTTAGTAAAGAATTGATTTGATTAAGAAAACGACTCTGTGGTATTTTTGTGTGTGATTAACCTTTATTATCAATAAGCCAAAACCAAGATTCATCGCCCTGAATGGTAGCAGATTAATTAAGTGAGTTTCAGATCCTAACACCAAGTGAGTATGAGGAGGTGATTCCTTCTGGGGGAGTTCCAGAGATGGTGGAGCAGGGTGAGATTTTACTGGGGCAGGCGGAAGGAAATGCTCCCACGGAGGGAGAAGGCTTTGTGGACCGGCAAGCGGAAGACCCTTGTGCTGGTCAGCAGCAGAATGTATCTCTCGATCCAGAAGGTGGCCTGGGGATCCTCCAAGACATCGCTCCACCACCTGAGATTCCCCAGCCAGTGGGAACTTTTGGTTACAGTGAACATGGGGGGAGCGTCCAGCAGAACTCAAGCCTTAACACCCCGCCGGAGATCTCTCCGCTGGGAGAGAAGCCTCACAAATGTACCGCATGCCACAAGAGTTTCAGCTGGTGCTCGGACCTCATCAAGCACCAGAGAATCCACACGGGAGAGAAGCCCTACATCTGCAGCGAATGCGGGGAAAACTTCATCGTGAGCACTCACCTGTTCACTCACAAGAGAATCCACACGGGGGGAGCAGCCTTTCCTCTGCACCGAGTGCGGGAAGTGCTTCAGCCGGAACTCACACCTGGCAAACCACCAAAGGACCCACACGGGGGAGAGGCCCTTCGAGTGTGGCCAGTGCGGGAAGAGCTTCGGCGACTGCTCGACCCTCACCCAGCACCAGAGGACCCACACCGGCGAAAAGCCTTACATGTGCGTCGAGTGCGGGAAGGGCTTCATCCAGAGCTCGCACCTCGCCTGGCATCGGAAGACCCACACGGGAGAAAAGCCATATAAGTGCGCCGAGTGCGGGAAGGGTTTCCAATACAAGGCCCACCTGGTGGAGCACCACAGACTTCATATTGGGTAAGAAAGCGGAGGCTGGACAACCCTGCCCACAGGAGCGAACGAACGATTGCGTTCTCCGGGGTAACGAAGTAATGAGAAGGAACCGAAGGAAAACTTGCGGGTGTTAATAGCAGCCAGCAATGGCAGCAGCTCTTGTGTTTTAAAACCAGGCAAAAGAAAAGAAAAACAAGTGTTGTACACAGGGAAGCCAAAATCAAACAAAACAACACCAGGCCATGGAAACTTACCAATCTATATTAGCAAAAACTAAGCATGATATATAAAGGCAATATAAGGATCAAACGTCTCAGAGGTATAACATCAGAACATACAAGCGCAAACGCGCTAACCCAACCTCCCAATAGAGGTAGAAACAGGTATGGTCCAAAAAGTCCACAGTGAACTCCAAAATGAAGTGTCTTCTGCAGGGAATAATCACCGAGATGATAAAGAAAATGTACTTCTTCAACAGATAACCGGCAATGGTGAAGGTAGATCAAGGGAGGCGGACGTTCCAGATAGACAATTAAGATCCATTTGCGCCGGTGGCTTCATCAGTCGCTTGATCCCCGTAACGGCTGGTTATCTATTGAAGAAGTACATTTTCTTTATCATCTCGGTGTTTATTCCCTGCAGAAGACACTTCATTTTGGAGTTCACTGTGGACTTTTTGGACCATACCTGTTTCTACCTCTATTGGGAGGTTGGGTTAACGCGTTTGCATGTTTCTATGTTATACCTTTGATCCTTATATTGCCTTTATATATCATGCTTAGTTTTTGCTAATATAGATTGGTAAGTTTCCATAGCCTGGTGCTGTTTTGTTTGATTTTAAAACCAGGCAGCAGCTCTTGTGTTTTAAAACCAAACCGGTTCTGGCGTGTATGCCGAATGCCCCTCCCCACAGCAAACGTCTAAAGTATGGTTGATATAGACTCATGAATGCACATCTGGGGACGCAGTCCGATTTCCCAGAAGCATGTGCACAGGGCTTTCTAGACGCATGTATGCACTGGTGTGTTGTACATGTTTGCTGCGGAGAACACTAGGGTAGTGCAATTGTATACACAGTACTGAGGAGCTGCCCCGAGAGAAATGTAGTTTGTGAACAGAATTGTTGACACTTGGTTTGGGGACAGAGGGACAGATGCCACCATTGGGGAGAGTGGCATAGAAGGATACATAAATAAAACGAGGACTCTGGATTCTGTAAGACTGTGGTGCTAAAGCATGTGGATTGTTTGAAGAACAGTAGGTGAGAGATATTAGGGAAAAATATATATATCTTGTGTCCTTATTCAGCCAGGAGAAAGAAAGCTGCATTGTGAGGTTGGTTTCAAACGATGTTTTTTGGAAGCATTTCTTTTTTTCCCCCATCTCTGGAAGAAAGAATCCTTGTTCTTTCTCACAGCCTCTCTTGCTAATGTATTGACTTTTTATATATCGTATTTATGATATAGGCTATTTTAAGCGCTCAGCCCAACCTGCTGGGGGGGTATGTACCAGGTTTTGAATTCGCTATTACGATGTTAACTGTTCCTTCCCTTTAAATAAAAAACCTCATTAAAAAAAATAATCACCTATTTCCCAATTTTTAATCCTTGCGACTGGTAATTTTGTGTGAGTCATTTGGAAGTATTTTAGCAGACAATAACAGTCTTGTTGTAGGTTGCAGCCGGTGACCTTGGACTACTGGGGTAGAGGAATTCTACACCGCTAATCCACAAAATGAATAACAATTGAAAATAAAACGACGGCCTATCTCAGAATGTGCTTTTGTGGGCTTTGTAAATGCGCAGTTAATGTGCCGACCATAACAAACCAGTCCTGAGTCAGCAGCATCACACCGACAGCCATGAAACACTCCCAGGTCCACAGAACAACAACAAAAAGCCCACCCTTCTCCTCCCACCTTCACCAGGGCTGTAGCTCAATGGTAGAGCATCCGTTTGGCATGCAGAAGGTCCCAGGATCAATCCTCAGCATCTCCAGTTAAAGGGGCTAGGCAAGTAGGTGATGGGAAAGACCTCTGCCTGAGACCCTGGAGAGCTGCTGCCAGTCCGAGCAGACAATACTGACTTTGATGGACCGAGGGTCTGATTCAGTATAAGGCAGCTTTGTGTGTTCAGGGTGCAGTAACAGCGCGAGGACTTCCATCCGAGAAGAAAGAAGCCGTATCTTATGAAGGATGAAAAAGTCCAGCTGCCCACTTAGGCCAAGCAGCACACGCCCATCCCTCCAGCTCATTGCCTGGCGCAAAGGCCCCTACTGTTCTTCTGTGTCTTCCAGTTCTTGGATATTCCTAGAAAGCCACCGTGGTGTAGTGGTTATGAGTGGCGGACTCTAATCTGGACATCCAGGTTTGATTCCCCACTCCTTCGCATGAAGAAGAGTTGGTTTTTATATGCAGAGTTTCTCTCCCACTTAAGGAAGAATCAAACCAGCTTACAATCACCTTCCCCTCCCCGCAACAGACAACCTGTGAGGTAGGTGATGCTGAGCGAGCTCTAAGAGAGCTGTGTCCAACCCAAGGTCACTCAGCTGGCTTCATGTAGAGGGGTGGGGAATCAAACCTGGTTCTCCAGATTAGAGTCCGCCGCTCATGTGGAGGAGCGGGGAATCAAACCCAGTTCTCCAGATCAGACCACCGCTCCAAAGCACCGCTCTTAACCACTACACCATGCTGGCTTCCGTGGACTGTGTTGCTTCAGAGTGCTTGTGCGGGGTTGCCCGTTTCAATAGGAATAGACGAGGCAGAACGCTCCTCTTTACCTCCTCCCCCCCGTATGTGTGGGGAAGTAGCATCTTAAATGTAAATAATAAATAAATCTTTTGCTAAAGGGGCCTTTTGGCACCACCCCTCTTCGCGTCCTCTGCGGTGTGTCACTCCGCAAGCATCTGTGTGACTCCCTCGAGTCTATCAGATAAACTGGACTGCAAAGTCATTTTTAAAACAAAGAGTACTTGCAACATTATGCTATGTGAATCCTCACAGAAGTCTGGGACTTAGCTAGAGGTCAGCCAAGTTCCCGTAACACTCAGAGTGGGGAATGGAAAGAATTAAAAAGTTTAGCAATGAGTGACATCAGTTATGCAATTTACCCAACCATTTTTTAAAAGTTATATCTGAGCGTATGGGATCCGCACACATACACATGGCTCCCCCTTTTCTGATGCTGGTACAAATAAGTGCTCTTGTTGTTTTCAGTTCTCGGCCAGTCATTCCTGTTCTGATTTCCCCGGGAGAGGCCGCAGATTTGAGAGGCTGTCTGAGAGCCAGCGTGGTGTAGTGGTTAAGAGCGGTGGACTCTGATCCGGAGAACCGGGTTTGATTCCCCACTCCTCCACATGAGCGGCAGACACTAACTGAGCCGGGCTAGTTTCCCCACTCCTCCACATGAAGCCTGCTGGGAGACCTTGGGCTAGTCACAGCTCTCTCAGCCCCACCTACCTCACAGGTTGTCTGTTGTGGGGAGGGGAAAGTGATTGTCAGCCGGCTTGATTCTCCCTTCAGTGGTAGAGAAAGTTGGCATATAAAAACCAACTCTTCTTCTTCAGATACGCCTGCACCCCAAATTGACTTTCCTGCAGCGTCGGAGGAAAGCGCCTCTGCTTGGGGAATGGGTGCACAGGATTTAGCCCTTTGCCTCTTTGGTTGCTGTGAGCCTTGGTATGTACAATCATGCCTTAGCCTTGCCGGGATGGGGATGATCCTTCCTAGAATTCTTGAAGAAGATTAGGGAGTGTTTGGGCAAACTTCTCCGTGATGATAAAAAGCAGATTAGTGGCATCGGACGGTATCTCGGAAGATTGCCGTTTGTCTGGGGAAACAGTTCTACGTGATGAGGCTAATAAATTAATTACTGGGAAGAACTGAAGAAGAAGAATCAAACCGGCTTACAATCATCTCTTCCCCTCCCCACAACAGACACATTGTGAGGTAGGTGGGCCTGAGAGAGTGTGACTGAGAGAGTGTGACTAGCCCAAGGTCACCCAGCTGGCTTCATGTGGAGGAGTGGGGAATCAAATCCGGTTCTCCAGATCAGAGTCCACCGCTCCAAACCACCGCTCTTAACCACTACACCATGTTGGCTGAGCCCCTATTTGACTGCCCTTGTGGATTTTGGGCAATTCAAAATGGCAGCCATAGTCAGCTCCGTTGTTTATCCCTGCTAAGAAATAAATAGTGCAAAGAACCAGTGTCTATTTTGGATTCCCCAGCAACGGGGCTTTAAACAGTAAGATGAAGTGGTGAATGAACCAAGCAAGGGTGTTTGTAAATAACTTATTAACAGAGTAGCTTACTCATCCTGTGTACAATGAAGCAATATGGGAGATTCCTTATCATTTATTCAGGTATTTCAGCACTTTGGCTTCCCGCTAAGCCTGGTCCATTCCATTCCCTCCTAACGGTTCACTGACCGGCTGGCTGTGGCTTGTTCATCCTGCTGCCCCAAAGCTCTGCTTTAGACTTCCTTGCTTTTCAGGTAGGCGATCCTCGACGGGATCACCTCGGCAATCCACCGGCCGGTGCGCTGCTTGGCTTCTTCCCAACTGTAGCGAGGCGTATAGCCGAAATCCCGCTGCGCCTTCTTGTACGAAAAGGTGAACGGGGTGTTCAGCAAAGTCAGCAGCTGGCGATTGATGACGGGGACGTACCGGACGAAAGGCCAGAGCAAGAAGCTCACGATCTCCAACAGCAGAGCGTAGCAGTAGAGCATCGTCAGGGGCATGGCCAGCTTGGGCTCCACGCCAAACCCTAACTCCTTGCCCAGCTCGTGGTTGAAGTCTGCGTAGCTTAAATGGGGAGAGTCGTCCGAGATGTAATAGAACTGTCCTCGGATCTGCCTGACCTTTGCCGGATTCCTCATGGCCTTCGCAGCTTGGATGTGAGCCCAAGCGATATTCCCCACGTAGACAGGGTTGACCAGGGCCTCCTTCCTGGAGATCCTCAAGAAGACCTTGTGGTTTGAAATGAAATGGTTTTTTTATTACGGCGTTGCCATTCTAAAAATACGTAATACTTAATAAAACTATCCACGGTTCACGTTTATACATTGATTTAAAATGCAAAATACAAATGCATCAGATTAGGTTTTACTTAGCCTCCTAAATTAAAATTAGACCTATCTATGAGGAAACCTTTGAGAGGCGAACTTTAAGTCCTATTGCGCAGAACCTAGCTGTGGCTAAGGTGTGTGTGTAAAGTGCCATCAAGTCGCAGCCGACTTATGGCGACCCCTTTTTGGGGTTTTTATGGCAAGAGACTAACAGAGGTGGTTTGCCAGTGCCTTCCTCTGCATAGCAACCCTGGACTTCCTTGGTGGTCTCCCATCCAAATACTAACCAGGGCTGACCCTGCTCAGCTTCTGAGATCTGACCAGATCAGGCTAGCCTGGGCCATCCAGGTCAGGGCGTGGCTAAGGTAACCTGTTCTTTTTCCCCCTCCAGAAGAGTCCGCAATATAACTGATTCTGAGGGCTCTCTAGGGCCCTTCAGCGAAGGGAGAATGTACTTGGTACGCGCCTCTACGTACCAGGGACATCTTAATAGCTCGTGAGCCACTGTTTCCACTTCTCCACGGACAAAGCCTGCCACTGATCGGGGTCCTTTTAAAACATCCCTCTACCGTTGCTGAGGGGAGAGCTTGGAAGCAAGTCAATGTGAAGACTCTCCTAAGACTTGGACAGTCTAACTGATACAAATAGGATGCTGGAGCCACTTGATACTTATTATTTGAAGAGATCCTATAATCCGGGCATTTTTCCCAGGTCGTCCTGTCTTTCAATGTCCCAAATTCTTTGTTTTATGAACCTTTTGGCTTGGCCGTAGGCCATTTTCTGCGCAGCCTGTGAATCGATACCCAGACTGTCCATTTTCCTATAGACCGCCTGAAGCCAGGGAGATCTAAAACTGTCCTGCAGTATCAGAGGGGTCAGACCCTGTGGATTGGTGGTCACCTTAAGCCACAAAATAAGGGAGGCCAAGTTCACTCACCATGCCCAACTCCAGCCTAATGTTAGCATTTGAGACAAATTTGGGGACTTGCAATGCTGCTCTTAAGAAGTTTGACTGCACCCGTTCTAAGGGCAAAAATTAGCGGTGGGAGGCTCCCAACCATGGCCCATATAAAAGCTGTGCCAGAGATTTTGCTCTAAATAATTCAAGAACGGTGGGGACAGAGTGACCAGACCTTGTGGTTTAAGATGCCTTCGTCGACGTGCTTCAGAAGGAAAGGACTCCCTTCTCCGAAAATATACATGGACCTCAACGCGCACGTCACAAAACTGCTGCCGTCCTTCAGGGGCAGTCCGTCCAGCTCCAGGACAGATTTCTCCGCCTCTCTCTTAGTTTCGGCGTAAGTAAATCCGGCGGTGACGTGGTAGATTGAGTATTCGTCCCCGTTGTACATGGGGTCCCCTTTGTGATTGGGACCCGTCACTTCAAGGCTACTGGTGTAGATGAAGCACTTGACGTCATGGAGGAGGCTTATTTCCAGCAGCTGTTGGGTCCCTTTCCAGAAAGGGAAAGCCAGAGGGAATGAAACAGAAGAAGAAGAAGATTGGTAGATTCGTAGCAACCAATCTACGTCTAACACTTCTGTAAGAACTAGAATGTAGACATAGGCTATTAATTGGTATTTAGCAGTACAAAATGATGATTTTAGCTAATGGTTAGATTTAAGGTAATCAACATATACCGAGGTATTAGAAAGTAGTTGAGTAATCATTATTTAAGAACATAAGAACATTTAATCATCATTCTTAAATATCACGTAAAACAATGCATTAAACTTAACCTAAACTATTTTAGGGCAATATATAGATCCAGTCTTAGATTTTAATGGGTGAGACTGAAGTTGTGGAATGAACGTATTACTTTGTCAAAGCTTGGACACAGACATGTCTGTCTTCTTTCTGTTACTGTATAAAATAAAATAAAAAATAATAATATAAAAGAAACAGAATATGTTAGTTTTTATACCCCGCTTTTCTCTACCTTTAAGGAGTCTCAGAGCAGCTTACAGTCGCCTTCCTCTCCCTGTAACAGATATCTTGTGAAGTAGGTGGGGCCGAGAGAGCTCTGAGAGAACGGTGACTAGCCCAAGGTCACCCAGCCAGCTTTGTGTGGAGGAGTGGGGAAACCAACCCGGTTCTCCAGATTAGAGTCCACTGCTCTTAGCCACTATGGCATGCTGGGTTAGGCAAAGTGGAAAACTGCCCCAGGCCTGGACAAAAGTTGTTTCGAGAAATGGCGGTTGTGGAAGAGCACTAGGGTTGCCAGTTTATTTTTGCTTTTTGGTTACACGCACCCTCCTCCAAGTTTGATCTATACAAGTCGTGGGCAGAGCCCACTGCTCTGCAAGGAAGTCAGCCTATCAATGAAATAAATAACACTGTAGAAGCCCTTCCTTCCTGGAGATCCTCGTGAGCGAAGAGTGGTAAGCTGCAGTACTGCAGTCCAAGCTCTGCTCACGACCTGAGTTCAATCCTGACGGGAGTCAATTTCAGGTAGCCGGCTCAAGGTTGACTCAGCCTTCCATCCTTCCGAGGTTGGTAAAATGAGTACCCAGCTTGCTGGGGGTAAAGGGAAGATGACTGGGGACGGCAATGGCAAACCACCCCTTAAACAGAGTTTGCCTCGTTGGGATGTGATGTCATGCCATGGGTCAGGAATGACCCGGTGCTTGCACAGGGGGCCTTTACCTTTATCTTTTTTAGAAGCCCTTCACAGATTCCTGGCTCCATTTAAGTGCACCCATCCCCATTCACATGGGAAGTCAAAAGCCTGAAATGGGAGACTCCCCCTGTTCATTCCCGTCTCATACTGATGATGGTGTGTCGATCAAGCCATAGGATTGGGCAATGATAGTGGAGTAGGGATGCCAGCTCCGGGTTGGGAAATACCTGGAGATTTTGGTGGTGGAACCTGAGGGCGGGGTTTGGAGAAGGGAGGGACTTCAATGCCATGGAGTCCAATTGCCAAAGCGGCCATTTTCTCCAGGTGAACTGATCTCTTATCGGCTGGAGACCAGTTGTATTTCCCAACCCGGAGCTGGCAACCCTACCCCTGTAGTATACCATCACCCTCTTCATTGTGCCACTCAAAGCAGTCTTGAGTATTCTGGCTGAAGAACTGCCCCCCCCCCCCCACCTCTAGGTTTGACATTTATTTATTTTCGGATTTTTATCCCGCCTTCGTCCCTGGCCACATTCCTGATCCTTCTAAGGAAAACCCCTCCAGTCTCCAAAAATATTACACAGGTCATGAGAGGGAGGACAGGAAGGGTTGGTCAGGGTTTTGCTCTTATGGCCCTTTCTTACATGCCCAGAGTAATGCCAAACGCCACTTTGGGGTCAGGAAGCAGTTTCCAATCTGGCTGGGATCCTGGAGGATTTTTTTGGCCATCTTCTGGGCATGGAGTAGGGGTCACTGGGAATGTATGTTGGGGGGGAGTTAGTTGTGAATTTCCTACATTGTGCAGGTGGTTGAACTAGATGACCCCGGCGATCCCTTCCAACTCTGTGAGGAGGAGGAGAAGGAGAAGAATTGGGTTTTATATGCTGACTTTCTCTACCACTTAAGGGAGACTCAAACCAGCTTACAATCACCTTCCCTTCCCCTCCCCGCAACAGACACCCTGTGAGGTAGGTGGGGCTGAGAAAGCTATGGCTAGCACAAGGTCACCCAGCTGGCTTCATGCGTATGAGTGGGGAAACAAATCCAGTTCACCAGATTAGCTGCCGCCGCTCATGTGGAGGAGTGGGGAATCAAACAGGGTTCTCCAGATCAGAGTCCACCACTCCAAACCAGCGCTCCTAACCACCCCGTCTAGGTGGGTCAGTTTACGCAAAAAGGCCCTCCTTAGCTTTTCGGGGGAATTAAAAACCTCTTCGCCTAAGCCCCTTGACGAGTGTCTCCAACACGCAAACACACCGCTGACTCACCTCCGACGTTGATGTCCCACAGTACCTGCTTGTCTACCAGGCCCAGGGTGTCAATGACGCAAGCGGAGTGGATGACGATTGTGATCCCTTGGACGGCTTCCCGAAGGAACGCCGCGTCCCGGATATCTCCTTTCATGATTGTCAAGAGAGTCGAACTCTTCAGATCTGGAAGGCACGGTGTCAGACAAAGCAAAAATCAGCGATTTGCCTCCGTTCGTCCGTCCCACAGCAAGCCGTGACAGCCCCCCTCTGGCTAAGAAGGGCTGGAGAGGAACCCTTCGCTCTTAAAGAGATGCTGTTGGAAGGAGCAGCCAAAATACAAAGGTGGGTTTTTCAGAACTGTAGTATTAGGGCTGCCCTGACGGGGATAGCCCAGGCTGGCCCGATCTCATCAGATCTTGAAAGCTCATCAGGGTCAGCCCTGGTTAATACTTGGACAGGAGAACACCAGGAAATCTCTATGCAGAGGAAGGCAACGGCAAACCACTTTTGAACATCTCTTATGGGGCACCGTCAATTGGCTGGGACTTGACAGCAAAAACAACAAAACAAAAATTAGGCCCAATGAAACCATAGCCCCACACAACAGGAAAGGGTTAAATGCTCTTAAACCCAAATTTTTCGGAGGCCTTAAGCATGCCTTATGCTGTGTTAACATAAGAACATAAGAAAGGCCGTGGTGGATCAGACCAAGGTCCATCCAGTCCAGCCATCTGTTCACGCAGTGGCCAACCAGGTGCCTCTAGGAAGCCCACAAAGAAGACAACTGTAGCAGCACCATCCTGCCTGTGTTAAGAATATAAGAAAGGCCCTACTGGATCAGACCAAGGTCCATCTAGTCCAGCCATCTGTTCACACAGTGGCCAACCAGGTGCCTCTAGGAAGCCCACAAACAAGATGACTGCAGCAGCAATGTCCTGCCTGTGTTCCACAGCACCTAATATAATAGGCATGCTCCTCTGAGACTGGAGAGAATAGGTATACATCATAAGAACATAAGCAAAATCCAGCTGGATCAGACCCAGGCCCATCAAGTCCAGCAGTCTATTCACACAGTGGCCAAGCAGGTGCCTCCAGGAAGCCCACAAACAAGACGACTGCAGCAGCATTATACCGCCTGTGTTCCACAGCACCTAATATATTAGGCATGCTCCTCTGATCCCGGAGAGAATAAGTATGCATCATGACTAGTATCCATTTTTACTAGTAGCCATGGATAGCCCTCTCCTCCATGCACATGTCCACTCCACTCTTAAAGCCTTCCAAATTGGCAGCCATCACCACATCCTGGGGCAGGGAGTTCCACAAGTGTGTTAGTTTTTCATAATGGATTTAGCACATCACAACTGGCTGACCTCAGTGTCAGTAGAAAACTCTTTGATTTTACAACCAGTACTGGGAGGGGACGACGACACTGATATGTTATCATCCTGTTAATTGCCAGTAACCCTGGGGCCAAGTATTTCTTCCTGGAAGAAAAACATTGCCGGCTTGGCATTCCAAAACTGTTTTGTTTGCACGGAAATATTTCATTTCGCTTAAAAAGAAAGACACCTTTGAGCTTTCTCATGCGTAGTCAAGTTCCGATCCCCTGTAAACCGTTTTGCTAATTCTGAATCCAAGAGGTCAGCTGGAAGCAGCCTTCTGCGGAAACCAGGTCGCTGCAATTGTCCCCATGACCCCTGGAGAATGGTTGAGATGGTGAAAGTTTGTTGTTTGAGTGCCAGCGGTCAGGTGAATGCAAAGCAAATCAGAGTTAGGAGCGAGTCAGTCCCACAGGGGTACATGCCCATGACTGAGAAGAGAGAGAGAGGCCATTTATTCATGGAAGGTTTTGCATTGGATTTGTCACTCTCTAGATGCACATTTTCCCCATCTGACTTCTCAAAACTCTGCATGGCGGCTTATTGTTGAGTTTTGAGAATATGGATGGGGGGAAAGTGCATCTAAAGAGTGGCAAATCCAATGCAAAACCTTCCATGAATAAATGGCCAGAGAGAGAGTGTAAAGTGCCATCAAACCCAGTACGGTTTTCAAGACGAGACGCTCAGAGGGGGTTTGCCATTGCCTGCCTCTGCGTAGAGACCCTAGCATTCCTTTGAGGTCTCCCATCCAAGTATTAACCAGGGCTGATCCTGCTTAACCTCTGGGATCTGACAAGATCAGGCTAGCCTGGGCCATCCAGGTCAAGGTGAAAAGATGTATGGAACAATGCAAAAGGATCAGCATAATCTTTGGGCTGGAATATCAGAAGCCTGTGAGATTCTGATTACCATCTAATGCAGAGGTGCCAAACATACGGCTCGCGGGCCGGATCTGGCCCCAACCGAGGCAGCCACCCCCAAATCTTGATCTGGGCTGATGAGCCCACTGCGAGCTCGTCAGCTGAGGCAGCCCCCCCCTCTCAACCTGGGCTGGCGACCTTGCTGTGGGCTCACCAACCAAGGCAGCCACCGCCCCCCCCCCCAAGTCCCAATCTGGCCTGACAAGGCCCAGCCCAATCAAGTGACATTTATGTCCTATCAGGCCCTCGTAGCAGATGAGTTTGACACCCCTGATCTAATGGATATGGCAGGAAGCAGCAGGAAAGCATTTAGGTTGGGGGAAGCAGGCAAGCGCTCTGGGGAGGGGAGAGCCTCTTCCCATGTTCCCAAATGGCAATAGATATTCAAGCCAGAGCTTGGAAGACAACATCATCGTTAGAAGAAACCCTAAGCAGTTTGCAAGACGAGATTTCCCCCCAAGATACATGCCTTCAAAAAAGGGGGGGCCTCTCACATTTATATACAAGTGGTATACAAGTCATGTCCGATAATAGTTTGTGTATGCATAACATTTTTAAGGGGGTCGTCTTGCTTCCTTGTAAATACTGTATCTGAAAACCGTCTGCCTGCTCCTGACGACTGCCTTTAAAAACTGGCTTTCGTTTGTTAACAGCTGTTTGCTGTATTTGTTTAATTTTTTTTGCTTAAATTTTCTGTCGACTGACCCTGGAATTCCAGGGCAAAAGCTCCAGAGAAGAAATATTTAGTGAATTACAGACATCTACAGTAACCATACTGAACAAGGTTAAAAGTCAAAAACATCTGGTTAGATTTTTTTTCTAGTTACAATCACAGTCCATGATTTAGTTTGTTTGTGAATAGCGTAACTATCAAACCTTGGACCTCCGTTGTTAATACAATGAATGTTTTAAGAATATTTGGCCGTTATCAGTTACTCTGCTGGATAGGCTTTAGCAATCATTGTTAACCAAAAGAGGGGAAACACTGTGAGCTTGCAAACTGGTGGAAGGCAGGTGGTTGGTTACAGAGCAAATAATGTGTCCCATGGAACACCGGCTTCCTTGCTGTGGCTTTTGGGATATTATAAATTCACCCGCTTTCCATGTAGGAGTTTAGAATTAGGGGCTGAACTTCAACATGGCTCTCCTTTGGTTTTAACTTCCTCATTAACACTGCCTGGAAGAGGCATATGTCTAGAAGTCCCTCTGCATGCAGCCATTTATTCAAGGGTCAGCTCAACTCATGTAACTGTGCCGGCCTTTAACTATGCGGTGTATGAAAAAATACTTAACAAATTCAGTGGGGTATAACGCCATAGTGCATTGAAGTCCCTCCCCTCCCCAAACCCCACCCTCCTTAGGCTACACCCCCAAAATCTCCAGGTATTTCCCAACCCCGAGTTGGCAACCCAATCCATTGGCCTAGTTCTTGTTGGGCGGGCCAGGCCTATACCGCTTCAGCCTGCAATGGAAGCTTCCATTCCTCCAGACCAAAAAAAGAAGCCTAAAACCTGCCAGTCTTCTGCATGCAGGGGAATTTTTGAAAGTGTCACGAGCCCCCACCTGCAGCCAGAAGTGGTATAGCCCAGTCACAAGTTCATCCTCTCCCATTTTCATGAGATGGGAGATGCAAGCACAGGGAGGGGCCATGGCTCAGTGGTAGGGCATCTGCTCCGCATGCAGAAGGTCCCAGGTTCAATCCCCAGCATCTCCAGCTAAAGGGACTGGGCAAGTAGGTGATGGGAAAGACCTCTCTCTGGGACCCTGGAGAGCCGCTGCCGGTCTGAGTAGACAATACTGACTTGGATGGACTGAGGGTCTGGTTCAGTAGAAGGCAGCTGGGTACCCAAGGTTGGGCGAAAAGAAAATATATAAGTCTATGTATAAATACTGAAAGTATAATTGATTAGAAGCGCTATGTGAAAGTTAAAATTATTTAAAAGCATTAAAATAACACAATGGCATATCCTGAGGTTGATATCTGTAACCACATACCAAACGCGTTTTGGCCTATGGGGCCTTCATCAGTGGTTAATTAAAACCCTTTCTTAAGCCGGCACACATTTACAGAAATACATGAATGAATACAAATACAAACAGTTCAAACCCAACCAGGCATGTGTATATGTTGTCTGAAAAGATAGAACAATAATGGGTTAGTTACCATCTATTTGAGAGCGCATTATATAAGTCTTGGAAGAGATGTTTGAAAAATGCTTACAAATTCTATTCCCAATTACTCAAACGTCTGGTATAATAGGTTCTTGTTGTAATACTGGAAAACGTAATTATACAGATTGGAATCCTCAATTCATCATTACCTCCAAAATGCTGAAGTGTCTCCGCGCTGAACGCTTTGTCCAAGGCGCGAACCTCAGCCAGTTTCTCTCCTTCCTCCAGCAACTGGCAAACAATCGTGCGGCCAAGAAACCCGCCTGCTCCCGTCACCAGACACTTCAAGCCAGCCAGGGACATGGCAGCGGGATGGTAGCTGGCAGCGCTTGGCAAAGGCGGGCCCCTCCTTTGGAGAGCGAAGGGAATGAAGCAAAGAATTATTGGAATGGCTGGGGAGAGTAGGGTTGCCAACCTCCAGGTGCTAACTGGAGATTTCCTGCTATTACAACTGATCTCCAGCCGACAGAGATCAGTTCCCCTGGAGAAAAGGGCTGCTTTGGCAATTGGACTCTGTGACGTTGAAGTCCCTCCCCTCCCCAAACCCCGCCCTCTCCAGGCTCCACCCCCTCAAATCTCCAGGTGTTTCCCAACCCAGAGCAGAAACTCTACCTCCAGGTGGTGATTGGAGATTTCCTGGGATTACAACTAATCTACAGCAGATAGAGATCACCTGGAGAAAATGGGCACTTTGGCCATTGGACTCTATGTCATTTAAGTCCCTCCCCAAACCCCGCCTTCCTCAGGCTCTGCCCCAAAAACCTTCTGCCAGTGGCGAAGAGGGACCTGGCAACCCTAGGGGGAGACTCAGGTACAGCTGTTGGCCCCCATAGAGAGTCTCAGTATTCACTGCTGCCAGGGCTGCTTCAAGGACTTTTGGAGCTCCAATGCGTAGGGTTGCCAACCTCCAGGTGCAGCCTGCAGGTCTCCTAGAATTACAACTGATGTCGAAACAACAGAGAGCTGTTTCCCCTGGAGAAAACAGCTGCTTTGGAGGGTGGACTCTAGCCTCAAACTAGGGTTGCCAACCTCCAGGTGGTGGCTGGAGATCTCCTGCTATTGCAACTGATCTCCAGGCGACAGAGATCAGTTCCCCTGGAGAAGAGGGCTGCTTTGGAGGGTGTGACATTATATTCGGCTGAGGCCTCTCCCCTCCCCGGTCACCACCCCCAAATCTCCACACATTTCAACCCAGAGTTAGCAACCGTGGTTCCCCACCGCCAGGGACGAGAATTAAATTCCAGAATAAGCAAAGAATAAAAGCCCCATCGATCAATGCTTACAGTGGATTTGCTGAGAAGCAAATGAAGATTCAACTGTGCGTTCTTCTGCTTCTGGCCTTGGCCAAAATTCCTCCTGCTGAGAAGGCGTCTCTTGGTATTTATCTCTCTCTCCTTCTTCTCTCTTGAATGACAGAAACCAATAGGGGAGAAGTCCCACCCCAGATCAGCAATTCCTCCTGGTCTGGCCTCCCCCCTTCCTCCCCCCCCCCTTTGGAGAACATCCTTGAAATGTTAATTCATGGAAGCCACTGTCAAACTTATCTTTTCTTATCTGTTTTTGAAAGGGAAACAAAAACACACAGCCTGCCCATCATTTGTTCCTTTTGGAGGTTAAAGCTGCAGGAACTTTACTCTCAAGGAGCTATGTGCCATTTATGCATGGGAGGTTTTGCCTTGGATTTGCCGCTCTCTGGATGCACATTTTCCCCATCCGACTCCCCAAACTCAACAATAAGCCCCCAAGCAGAGTTCTGAGAATTTGGATGGGGATAAATGTGCATCTAGAGAGCGGCAAATCCAAGGCAAAACCTTCCGTGCAAAAATGGCAGTACAGAGTTGGCATTCCAAACATGCTGCTGTTCCATTTTCTCCCAATCTGGCCCACTTAGTCTATGTGACCCAGACTTGGGGTGGGGAAGAGAAGTAAGTTGACAGGTAGGATAGCCAACCTCCAGGTGCAGCCTGGAATTCTCCAAGAATTACAACTGACCACCTGACTGCAGAGATCAGTTCTCTAAAGGAAACATCTGCTTTGGAGGGCAGACTCTATGGAATACCATAAGAGTCTAGTAGGGTTGCCAGGCCTGAGGAGGGTGGGGTTTGGGAGGAGAGGGACTTCAATGCCATAGAGTCCAATTGCCAAAGTGGCCATTTTCTCCAGGGGAGCTGATCAGCTGGAGATCAGTTGTAATAGCAGGAGATCTCCAGCTAGTACCTGGAGGTTGGCAACCCTAGAGTCTAGGAGAAGCACAAGTCCTAGAGTGACATCCAGTGGCCACTGAGCTACCTCCCAAGTTCCACCCTGGAGCTCCCTTGGAGAAAATGGCTGCTTGGGAGGGTGGACTGTAGGTAGGGTTGCCAACCTCCAGGTGGTAAATAAGAAACAACAGAATGGCCAAACAACAAATGATATGCAAGGGTGAGTGTTGTTATAAGTATATCAAAAGAGGGCAACAAGGTGCGTAAGCATATAACAAAATACAGCTTATATACAAAATACAAAAGTACAAAAATGTCCAAGAAAGATAGTCCTTTTAGTTCACAATGTGAACCTAGTTAAGGTGCCTCCAGGGCTATTCATCCGTTTGCTTTATAGCATATGTTCTTAAACATAAAGAGCTGTTGTAGAGTTCCCGTGAACTGTATCAAGAGTGTAGGAATACAGGGATCCGGTAATCTTCCTGTTTCGATAATTAATCTTCCTCAGAATAGGCTATGTATTAAGGGAACATAACATAAAGACTACTATATAACATGTGATCTATAGAAATTTTTTAGCAGAAAATTTTAAACAGCCCAATATTTTTATCATTTAAAATACATTTTAAACATATTAGTCATATAAATATGTTATTAAACTAACAGTATTACTCTCTATATATAATACTCACACGTGGACTACTCAATGGGTAGCTCACACGACAAATGAGAGAAGTTCTCTGCTACAATTTTGTGGAGGAACTAGAAATAGCGTTAAGACTACTGTAACAGCTGAAGGCGCTTGTTGGATGATTAATTACTAGTAGGGGTAATTTAAAGGAATAATACCTAAATAAAACAAGATAAATCCCAAGATGTATTCAGTCCTTTGGGGTACTGAGAAACCCACAGATCGGAATACATTGCTCCATTATGAATCTTTTCATCCAACTCATCTACGTAATAATTTACCATATGGACAATTCCTCAGGTTAAAAAGAAATGCTTCTAAAACACAGGATTTCATAAAAGCAGCTGATTCCCTTACTGAAAACCTTCAGGAAAGACGGTATCCAGAAGCTGTCATTAGACGAGCGCGGCTTCGAGCAGAGGCTCTTGGGACACGACAGCAATCAGTCACAAGTGGATTTCCCTTGCAGGCAAGCTGATTCAGAAGGTGACCTATGGCTACTGCACAAGGAGAGACCAATAACCTAGAAATGTGAGCAAAAGAACATAAGAAAGGCCCTGCTGGATCATACCCAGGCCCATCAAGTCCAGCAATCTGTTCCCACAGTGGCCAACCAGGTGCCTCTAGGAAGCCCACAAACAAGACAGCTGCAGCAGCATTTATCCTGCCTGGGTTCCAAGGCACCTAATATAATGGGCATGCTCCTCTGATCCTGGAGAGAACAGGTATGCATCATGAGTAGTATCCATTTTTACTAGCCATGAATACCCCTCTCCTCCATGAACATGTCCTTTCCCCTCTCAAAGCCTTCTGAGTTGGCAGCCATCACCACATCCTGGGGCAGGGAGTTCCACAATTTAACTATGTGTTGTGTGAAGAAATACTTCCTTTTCTCTGATTTGAATCTCTCACCCTCCGGCTTCTGCAGATGAACCCGTGTTCTGGTATTATGAAAGAGGGAGAAAAAAAGCTTCTCCCTGTCCACTCTCCATACCATGCATAAATTTATAGACCACTATCATGTCTCCCCTTAACTGCCTTCTTTCCAAGCTAAACAGCCCTAAGCGTTTTAACTGCTCCTCGTAGGGCAGTTGCTCCAGACCCCTGATCATTTTGGTTACTTCTTTCTGCACCTTCTCAAACTCTGCAATATCCTTTTTTAGGTGTGATGACCAGAACCACGCATAGTGTTCCAAGTATGGTCTCAATATAGGGTTGCCAACCTCTAGGTTGCGACCCCCGAGCGGTGCCTATAAGGCTCATGAGCATGGAACTTTGAATCGCAAAATTGTGATCGGATGAAATTGTAATTATCTGAAGCAGAAATCCAGCGAAACAAGGCATAACCGGTTGCTTGTCATATTATCGTTGCATTAGCCTGCATATATTCACTATGGTGGGTATTGAGTATGGATTATTAAACAGCTGTGCAAAAGAGGAATCCTATTGGTCAGCTTGTCAGCTGACTTTTAACGACATATTGCAAGACGACACTGTGCAACAAGACATCTGTAATTTCTCTTTAAGGACTTGGATTGCAGGATATTGTGGACAAATTATCTTGTCTATGGTGGTTTAATATTGTAAATCGTGTTATGAAAACTTTGTGAACTGGTATTTAAAGAGATACTAAGCATGGGAAAAATATAAAAATAACAAAAGAATTGGAAGTGGCTGCGTGTTGGGATATTTTTCCTTAACAGGAGATTAGCCAACCTCCAGGTACAAGCTGGAGATCTCCTGCTATCACGACTGATCTCCAGCCGACAGAGATCAGTTCAGAGAAAATGGCTGCTTTGGCCATTGGACTCTATGCCATTGAAGTCCCTCCCCTTCTCAGGTGCCACTGTGACTAGCCTAAGCTCACCCAGCTGGCTTCATGCGGAGGAGCGGGGAAACAAAGTTCACCAGGTTACCCTCCGCCGCTCATGTGGAGGGGTTCTCCAGAACCTGGTTCTCCAGATCAGAGTCCACCGCTCCAAACCACTGCTCTTAACTGCTATACCACGCCAGTGTACCTGTCATCAGTAGCCTTCCAAAGCTGGTGTGGGGAGTGATGCAATGAAGGGTCAGCCAAAGAGAGGCTGTAGTGGCAGAAGGATGCTGGCGCTTGTTGAAGCTCGGTCATGCCCCTTTATGATGCAGGCAACAGGCCCCTGTTTTAGGTGTGGATCGGGCAGATTGTGGCATCACACGATGGCTTGGCCAATAGGAAGTGGGAAGAGTTCTGAAGCCGCAGCAGATTGGAGGCCTGGTCACCCTACTTTCCCCGCCTCCCAGTAGAGTTGCCAACTCCAGGTTGGGAAATGCCTGGAGATTTGGGGGTGGAGCTTAGTTAGGGGAAAGTGTGGGGAAGGGAAAGACCTCAGTGGGGTATAACGCCATAGATAGGTTTGCCAACCTCCAGGTACTTAGCACAGGAACAACGTTAGTTAACAAAAGTGCAAAATTATTTATAATCTACTTAATAATACACAAACACACCATAGTGAACATATACAGACATGACCTACAATATGACCAACAATTAAAGTGACAAGTGTACTATAAAGTCAAATGGGACACGTCCCTGAATGGGACGTGTGATGTAACCTGCAACTTGTTGATGGATATGTAGAAATATAAGAAGACCATTGATTGAAGGACTGATGAAGAATTATTAATTAAGAATTTGAAATGGCCGTATCCTCATCAAGACCTCGGCTTCTACAAGACTACATGATATCTCATTTCAAGGAACTTACTGTACTCTTTCAAGAGACATTTTTGAATCCTTTTGACTTTATAGTACACTTGTCACTTTAATTGTTTGTCATATTGTAGGTCATGTCTGTATATGTTCACTATGATGTGTTTGTGTATTATTAAGTAGATTATAAATAATTTTGCACTTTTGTTAACTTAACGTTGCTCCTGTGCTAATTTCCTAATCTTGTAATAGAAGAAGATCTCCAGCTAGTACCTGGAGGTTGGCAATCCTACCTCCACAGGACACAGTCTGAAGTCTGGTCAGGATCACTCCCGCCCGGCAGGGAACCTAGCCCCAGTAGGCCAGCTGTGAGCCCTCAAACTGCTGATTCAGAGGGTTGCCACCCTCCAGGTCTTAGCTGGAGATCTCCTGCCATTACAACTGATCTCCAGCCGATAGAGATCAGTTCCCCTGGATTAAATGGCCACTTTGGCCATTGGACTCTGTGGCATTGAAGCCCCTCCCCTCCCCAAATCCCTCCCTCCTCAGGCTCCGCCCCAAAAACCTCCCGCCGGTGGCAAAGAGGGACCTGGCAACCCTCCCGACTCACCAGAGGCAGAGTCAAGGGCTGACAGGTGGAGGCAGCGACGGAGAAAGTCGCTCGCTGCTAAAAGGCACAGCGCAAGGCTTGAAGCATACCGGGCGCAACAGAGCAACAAAAATGCAGAGTCCTCGTAGGATGAAATCTAGCCCAGGCAGTCCCATTAGAAAAGAGGGCCGAGCAGGGAAACAAGGAGGAAACAATGTGGGACATATCTTGCAGCTCTCTGACTCCCACTCTGAACAATGCTCTCTTGGACCTCGGACCAGCTTAAGTAACTATGCGTGTGGATTCTGATTTGGCAGGACTCTGGTTTGTGGCATTCTGACCCGCAGACGGGATTTTTCCTGGCTCCCCTCTGCAACTTCCCAGCTCCGACAGAGTCTCTCTCCGGTGCTCCAGAGACACTGTGGCCTGACACCTGGGAGTTGGCAGCCAGCCTGCACATTCAGAGGAGGGTGGTGGTGGCTCAAAACAGATAAAAGGAAGTATTTCTTCACACAACGCAAACTGTGGAACTCCCTGCCCCAGGATGTGGTGATGGCTGCCAACTTGGAAGGCTTTGAGAGGGTAGTGGACATGATCATGGAGGATAGGGCTATCCATGGCTACTAGTCAAAATGAATACTAGTCATGATGCATCCCTATTCTCTCCAGGATCAGAGGAGCATGCCTATTATATCAGGTGCTGTGGAACACAGGCAGGATAAATGCTGCTGCAGTCGTCTTGTTTGGGGGCTTCCTAGAGGCACCTGGTTGGCCACTGAGTGAGCAGACTGCTGGACTTGATGGACCTTGGTCTGATCCAGCAGGGCCTTTCTTATATTCTGATGTTCTTTTCTTATGTTCTTATGGCTCGTGGACCAGATAAGAGCTCTCAAGGGGCAAGATCCGGCCTGCGGGCCTTACCTTTCGACACCCCTGGTGTAACTCATTCCCGCTTAGTCTGAATGACTCGTGAAATCCGCTATCGAGTATGATTTAAAACCAACCCTTCAGATAGGGTTGCCGGGTCCCTCTTCGCCACCGGTGGGAGGTTTTTTGGGGTGGAGCCTGGGGAGGGCAGGGTTTGGGGAGGGGAGGGACTTCAATGCCATAGAGTTCAATTGCCAAAGCGGCTAATTTCTCCAGGGAAACTGATCTCTATCGGCTGGAGATCAGTTGTAATAGCAGGAGATCTCCAGCTAGTACCTGGAGGTTGGCAACCCTACCTTCAGGTGATAGAAAGCCTAACACATGCTCCCATAGTCCAAAGAAACTCTGTGCAGCCCTTGGCAGAAGCAGCCCTAGGGTTGCCAACCTCCAGGGAGTAACTGGAGGTCTCCTGCTATTTCCCCCAGGGAAAAGGAAGCCTGTGCCCTTGACTGGGGAATGCACCATTTGTCAGATCAAGATTGTCCTCCAACGCAAGGCCGCCGGGCCCTTTCAGAAGACAGCAGAGACAGAGAGAGATTTTGGCAGGATTAAGGAACGCTGCCCTGCAATGCAGAGACACTGAAGCTACTTGCCAGTTGATCTGGGCTGATCTTAGTTTGTGTGACTGGGACCCAGGTCGCCCCAGCAGACACCCAACCTAGCAGTTTTCATTAGGGTTGCCAACCTCCAGGTGATGGCTGGAGATTTCCTGGAATTACAACTGATCTCTAGGCGACAGAGATCAGTTCCTCTGGAGGAAATGGCTGCTTTGGAAGGTGGACTCTATGGCGTTAAATCTCTTTGGCAGTCACAGTGGAACCCACAAAATTCATGTAGCTAAAAATAGCTCAGTCTTTAACTGTGACTGCCAAAGAGATTTAATGCTGGCTGAAGAAGCCAATGTATATTGGTTCAAACGCTATACATCCAGAAGGTGTTCCCGGGCTCCACTTTGAGCTTCGCTGGGCACTTTGTGCCGCGTTCTTGCATATTTCAAACTTTTGATAGGTGGATTTGCAATTTGTGGTCCAATTGAGACGGTTCATTGTTTGAGGCTCACAAGCCCCTTGCCAGTGGACTTCTCCGTCCTCCCTTGCGGACTGTTTTGTGTTGTTGTTTTGTGTAGTTTTGGCTTATGTTGTTAAAAAAACGTTTGTTTGCACATTCACATTACTGTTACAATGTTTGTATTGTCTTATAATTGTTGAAATTCACAAATTGTTGTTCATTGAATTCTATTTATATATTGGCTTAGTACTGGTTCTTCTTAGTAACTAACTTAGCAGTACTGGTGATATTTCAGTACCTGGAGGTTGGCAACCCTAGTCATAGTCAACCAAACCAAAAGCCTTACTGAACTTAAGTACCAATCAAGGGCTTGAGGGCTGTCATCTCCCAATCAATCCTCATCTACTCAACTCCTTGCCTTTCTGGACTTCAGCCAAGTTCTTCCCTTCACTCAAGCCAGAGCAGGGGTGTCAAACATAAAGCCCGGGGGCCGAATCCGGCCCCTTGAAAGCTCTTATCCTGCAGGCGAGCCAGCCAAAGCAGCCACCCCCCCCCATTCCAATATGGGCTAGCATTAGGATTGCCAGCTCCAAGTTGGGAAATACCTGGAGATTTTGAGGGGAGGAACCTGAGGAGGGCAGGGTTTCATGAAGAGAGGGACTTGAATGACGTATAATTCCATAGAGTCCACTTTCCAAAGCAGCCATTTTCTCTTGGCCAGCATGGAGTTAGTTCAATCAATCAGTCAATCAAGTTTTATTTCGATACAATATCAGCTATGAATACAAATCAAAGTTAGGTTAAAATAATAAAATAAAATAATAACAGTTGATGATTCTGGGAGGGATGTTTTGAAGAAGAGGAGGAAAGATCTTCTATGGGGAAAGGTTTTGAGTTAGCCGTTTACGAATCCCACTAGACCAGAGGCAGAATTTGGCTACTTGAGTGGTTATCTCCCGAGAGGAGTCTGGTAAGAGAAGGGAAATTTTAGCTTCTTCCGATCTCCCAGGAAAAGATGACAATATACTGCGATCTTATGTCGTTGTAGAAGGGACGTTGCAGCAGAACATGTTCTATTGTTTCCACTTTCTCTGTTTTGCATGGGCATAGTCGTTGGTGAAAGGGAGTGCGGAGATACCTGCCTTCCAGGAGAGTTGAAGGTGAGGCATTGAAACGCGCAAGAGTAAAGGCCCTTAGATATTTGGATACTTCCAGGAATCCAAGGTAGTCTGCAGGGTGGAAAGGTTTGATGCATTGCAAGATGGGTGAATATTTATGAATCTGAGCCCTATCTGATTGAAGGGCGTGGTCCAAGAGTCTCTGTTTGATTGTTTGCGTGGAGTTAGTTAGGATGACAGGAAAGAGAGAACAAAGAAAAAAAATTCAGTGGCTGTGGCAAAACTGGACAGACTTCTGGATCCGGACACAACGAGAACCGTGGTTTACATCTGAGCCCAGCCTTCGGATTTTAGCAGCAGTCAGGTGCAGAGTTAAGTGAGTCATTGACCGGTGCTGGACCAGTAAGCTACAGCCTTTCCCTAACCCACAAACTTAGTAGCAGGGAAAGTCATTCTGGCACTGAATGGCCGATCAGCTGCTTCTCTTCTGTCCCCGCGCAGCAAGTTGGCCCAACGGCCCTTCGGCACATCTGCTGAGCACTGCCAGGAAGAGCCCCTACAGTCTGGAGGACTGAACCAAGTGCCGGCCAATTTCGGAGACGTTGCGACAACCTGAAAGAAAATGCACCCATGGTTAAGAACGACGGACGACTCCGATTCATTATTTAATTCACTCAATCAATCAATCAATCATTCTTACAGCCTTCTCTACCCCAGCAAAGCTGGGCTCGGAGCGGCTCACATAAACCACAAATGCACAATAAGACTATAAAATCACATAAACGGCCCTAACAGATTAAAATCACATTTAGTAAATGGCACATAGAGTTGTGATATAAGGCCAGCAGGCAGTTCGAAACAAATCCATAGCCTGCACTCGGCTTCCCAACCTCCTGGTAGTAGCTGGAGATCGTCCGCTATTACAACTGATCTCCAGCCGATAGAAATCAGTTCCCCTGGAGAAAATGGCCACTTTGGACTCTATGGCACTGAAGTCCTTCCCCTCCCCAAACCTCGCCGTCCCCAGGCTCCGCCTCCAAAATCTCCAGGTATTTAGACACAGGAATACTGCAGGAGCTCATAAGAAGGTGCAAAATCGTAGGCGGAAAGGAGGAAAGGGTTTACCTGTTAGAGCCATGGACAAACGAAATTCATCTTTTAATACCTGCAGCACTTCTCGAAGTCCCTCTTCGCCCTGTCCCGACAGATCAGGGAAACGATAAGTAAGGTGGGCAGCAAAACGTGGTTCTTCTCAAAGACACAAATGTTCTGCAACAGCAACTGTTTCTTCTTCTGTTGTTCTTTTTACCCAGCAGTGTAATTTTGAACTTAATGCGAGGTAAGCGCTTCTTCTACGGACTTGTTAGATAACTAAAGGATCCCTCTATGACTAATTTGTAACACTTTATTCCATCTAGCCTTTATTAAGCACACTGAGGAAAGAACTGAAACAGTTCAATATCTAGAATAACCGTTTGTGCTTGGATTTGAATTGCGCTATTCGGCTATGGAATCTGTGGAGTGAAATTGGCATATACTGCATTTCCAGTGAGGACACAACAGGTCAACCTGCAAGCTACGTGGGGACATTGCACCACTCTACTGGGAATATTTGTTTTCTGTGACAGAAACAGTGGACTTTTGCAGAAACAGTAGACTTTTGCAACTCAAGTAATTGCAACTCATGTTTTGCAACTCATGTAATTGCAACTCATATAGAGGGATTGGATCCTTTCTGTTTATTTTTGTTGCATATGTCATAAGTATTACTTGGTTGTTATGCAAAAATCATGATAGATATATTTAGCAATATTTTGGAGAAATTTTTGTAAGTGTGGCACACCTTTTCCAATTCTGCTTTTTGGGTTGAACCTCCTACTCTTACAACTGATCTCCCCTGGAGAAAATGGCCACTTTGGCAATTGGACTCTATGGCACTGAAGTCCCTCCCCTCCCCAAACCCCGCCCTCCTCAGGCTCCACCCCAAAAACCTCCTGCCAATGGCAAAGAGGGACCCGGCAACCCTACTCACAAGGGTACAGTGCAGGCCCAATGGGGTGATGCGATTCAGGAAATGCAGGCTGATAGTAAAGGAGAGAGATACAAGATCCTTTGGTTCCCCTCTGGCTTCACCTTATCAACCCATCACCATTACTCCGTCAGACTCCGGGTTTGCTTATTCACCTTATAGGCGAGACCCCATAAGGCCGGCCTTCCAATGAAGACACACTTGGCCCCCAGGGCCAGAGCTTTCAACACATCGCTTCCGGTCCGTATCCCACCGTCCAAATAAACTTCAACCTTGTCTTGCACAATCTCCTTAATTTCCACCAAAGCATCAATCTACAAAGAAGTAGAAGAAGAAGAGCTGGTTTTTATACCCTGCTTTTTCTCTACCTTTTAAAGGAATCTTAAATCCCATTCCCAGGATATCTCCAGGTACCACCAGGAGTTTGGCAACTAGGGTTGCCAACCTCCAGGTACTAGCTGGAGATCTCCTGCCATTACAACTGATCTCCAGGCGACAGCGATCAGTTCCCCTGGAGAAAATGGCCGCTTTGGCCATTGGACTCTATGGCATTGAAGTCCCTCCCCTCCCCAAACCCACCCTCCTCAGGCTCCGCCCCCAAAACCTCCCACCGGTGGTGAAGAGTGACCTGGCAACCATATTGGCAACCCTATTCAAAGAGCTCTGAAGAAGAAAAGCTCAGAAACAGCAAGGCTTCTCCTTGGAAGAGGAGGAATTTATCCTCACGCTAGCTGCTTTCTTTCCTTCCAAAGGTTTACCCGAGTGCTCATGCCAGAGCATAGGAGGGAAGATTTCAAACAGAACATATCTGTTTGAAATGACGAGGCATCGGGTGTGGGGTGGAGAAAACTGGCCCATGCAGCTTATCTGTTATTTGGGATTCGTTCCTCCGAAAGATCACAGAGGACTTTGACTGATAAGACCATAACCGCTTGCTCCAGGAGACCCTGGACGTGCGAGAACTTTCTGATCTTGCAGTAGAAAAGGGCAAGACTAAGAGTTCAGTAACACCTTAAAGACTAACAAAATTTCTGGCGGGGTATGAGCTTTCGTGAGCCGCAGCTCACTTCTTCAGATACAGCTAGAATGTGATTCCATCTATCCTTAAGTATTAGGTTGCTGATTTAACAGTAGCAGTTCTCTTACAAAGGGATTTTAAAGGGAGATGAGAAAGAAACTGCTGAATTACAGCTAATAATGGGCCAAAACGCATGTCGCTTTAGCCTCCTTTATTCCCTGTTTCAGACAGGATTCAGCCAGGATCGAACACATGTGTTTTCGCCGAACGTGCGTTTGATCCAGGCTGAATCTGGCTGAAACAGGGAATAAAGCGACCATGCGTTTTTGACCAATGAAGCTCAAGACTATTCATTGTCTGGGACTTAACAGTGATCTGGGATTCCTGTCTCATTACCAGTGCTGATTTCTCCACGCCTACTACCCCTCTGCATATCACGCCTAATCCAATCACGCCTGCTAGTGTCACTTACTTGCTTTTGACATTTACATTGCCATTGTGTGTCTAATTCACCTATCTCTGCTTAAGAATAGATGGACTCGCTTTCTAGCTGTATCCGAAGAAGTGAGCTGCGGCTCACGGAGGATCATAAGCCTGCCAGAAATTTTGTTAGTCTTGAAGGTGCTACTGGACTCTTGCTCTTTTCTACGGCTAGTGACAGACTAACACGGCTACCCATAGTGATCTTTCTGATCTTGGAAACAGTTCTGTGATCATCACCATCGTACAAGTAGCCATTTCCTCTCGTCCAGTGGGCTGGCCTTGGAAAGGAACTGCATTCATCCACTGTGTGTGTATGTGTGTGTGTGTGTGTGTGAAAAGGGACCCCTGAGCACACACTGGACGGAAATGAGATGCTACCTTGTGGGGTAGGGTAGCCAGGTCTCCCGCTATATGATTTTTACCATAGAGTTTTTGTAAATCCTAGAGCGTCTCATGACATCACTTTCAGTTTTTACTGGAAGGGACATCGGCTTGCCAGCGTCACATAGTGTTGCCAACCTCCAGGTGGTGGCTGGAGATCTCCTGCTATTACAACTGATTTCCAGCCGATAGAGATCAGTTCCCCTGGAGAAAATGGCCGCTTTGGCCATTGGACTCTATGGCATTGAAGTCCCTCCTTTCCCCAAACCCCACCCTCCCCCATCTCTGCCCCAAAAACCTCCCACCAGTAGCAAAGAGGGACCTGGCAACCCTAGGGTGATACCAGCATGCCAGTCCTCACCCCCTCATTTGTGGTAGGAGTTCATATTAGGGTTGCCAGCTGTGGGATGGGAAATACCTGGAGATTTGGGGGGGTGGAGCCTGAGGAGGGAGGGGTTTGGAGAGGGGAGGGACTTCAATGCCATAGAGCCCAATTGCTAAATCAGCCATTTTCTCCAGGTGTGCTGATCTCTGTCACCTGGAGATCGGTTGTAATAGCAGGAGATCTCCAGCCACCGCCTGGAGGTTGGCAACCCTAGTTCACATGTGTCAGGAAGCTGCGACTGTGGGCATGGCCAACCACTCACGGTTGCCGGGACCCCGTCCAGCTGTCTCCCACCGTGGTTGGAGACAATGATCCCTTGGACTCCGTGTCTCACGGCCAGATCCGCATCTTCCTTTGTCAGGATTCCCTTGAGGACGATGGGCAGGTGGGTCAAGCTCTGGAGCCAGCGGATGTCTTCCCAGCTAAGGCGGGGCTCCATGGAATTGGCAGGCAGGCCATACTCTGAACGATCGTGGTCCTGTGGAAGAGGGACAGAAGCAGGGTTGTCAACCTCCAGATGGTGGCTGGAGATCTCCCGCTATTTCAGCTGATCTCCAGGTGACAGAGATCAGTTCACTGGAGAGAATGGTCTCTATGGAAGGTGGACTCTATGGCATTTTTCTCCACTGAAGTCCCCTCCCCTCCCCAAACCTGGCGTCCTCAGGTTCCACCCCCAAAATCTCCAGTTATTTTCCAACCCAGGCAACCCTAGACAGAAGGGAACCTCACTGTGGATGACACGATTAACACATCTCTTCAAAGTTTCTCCTTCAGGCCAGACTTCGGCATATTGGCCCGGTGAGATACTTTTAACTCTATTTCCCCCTCGCAATACATAGTGGGGCCAAGTCTGGATATGTTCTCTAGTTCCTGTTTTGCGAGGGTTGACTATTGATTTTACTAATCTTTTTCCCCTGTAGGGCCATAGGTTTTCAAGCTCTCTCCTTTCAAGGGATCCTTTTTACAACCACTGATCTGTCATGGAATCTCTACATGCGGCAGAGAATTCAGGGACACATTTTGAAGAGCACACCCATTGTTCTCTGGATGTGAACCAGGCCTCTTGGCCCTTCTCAACACCCATAAGAACAGGGAGTGGATCCTAGGACGCACATCTAATCTTTCCTAAAGCGTCATGTTGCTGAGGACATTAGCAGTTGAAAAGTTCTTATGCCATGACATTTAGCCATAGGGTTTAGGGTTGCCTCGTGCTGGTTGTTGGTTCTCCAGGTACTAGCTCCTGCTATTACAACTGATCTCCAGCCGATAGAGATCAGTCCACCTGGAGAAAACGGCCGCTTTGGCAATTGGACTCTATGGCATTGAAGTCCCTCCCCTCTCCAAACCACGCCCTCCTCAGGCTCCGCCACTAAAACCTCCTACTGGTAGCAAAGAGGGACCTGGCAACTCTAATAGGGTTGCCAGCTCCAGATTGGGAAATATCTGGATATTTTGGGGGTGAAGTCTGAGGAAGGCTGGGGTTGGGGAGGGGAGGGACTTCAACGCCATAGAGTCCCATTGCCAAAGCGGCCATTTTCCTCAAGTGGACTGATCTCTATCAACTGGAGATGAGTTGCAATAGCAGGAGATCTCCAGCTAGTACCTGGAGGTTGGCAACCCTCGTTCCAAACCAGAGCCAATTTAGGCCCAGGAAGAGATGGGTGTACTTTGCTGAGGCAACAAAAAACCCCATAAGAGCAATATAACTCTCTGTCTATGCCAGGGCCCTCTTTTTTGTTGTTGCATGATCAGGCAGGAAATCCAGTTCTGCAAAGCACTGCAGTCAAAGGTCTTGGCTCTTTGGCCAAAGAAGCAGTTTGAAAAGAATCCAGGCAAAGACTTCGAAAACTTCCCAGCCCCCAAGCTGGGGCTCCTTCCCACAGGGAAAAGGAAGCCTGCGTCCTTGACTGGGGAATGCACCATTCGTCAGATCAAGATTGTCCTCCAACGCAAGGCCACCGGGCCCTTTCAAAAGGCAGCACTCGCAGCAGAGACAGAGAGAGGTTTCAGCAGGATTAAGGAACTAGGGCTGCCAACCTCCAGGTACTAGCTGGAGATCTCCTGCTATTACAACTGATCTCCAGCCGATAAAGTTCCGTTTGCCTGGAGAAAATGGCCTCTTTGGTCATTGGACTCTATGACATTGTGGGATGTGTAAGATTTTAATTAATTTAATTCTAGCATATTGGAAAAATGTTATTTTTCTATTATATTTGTAAGCTGTGGTTATTTATATAAGTCAGTAGAAAATAGTCCTGTCTAACTTAAACTGAACAAAGCAGGTGATTTTTCGTATCTGGTACAGGATATCACCAAATAACAGATGAGATCATATACATGTGACCACAAAATGAAATCAGAGTTAGGGTGGATTAGAGAGGAGGAGATATTCAAATCCTCTTAGAACAAAGAACTCTGGAAAAGTATAAATATGAGAACTAGGCGGAGTCTGTTAGGAGACTTTCACTTTTGAACCCGAAAAGGGCTGAAATGTCTTCCTCTTTTGCCTGGCAAAATAAAAAAAGCTTTTTTCTCCCTTTGCTTCTTAAACCTGGCGTCGTCTCTACTTTGTGATAATAAATCTGGTCACAGAGGAGAGTGTATATTTACATCCAACAACATTGAAGCCCCTCCCCTCTCCAAACCCCGTCCTTCTCAGGCTCTGCCACCAAAACCTCCCGCTGGTGGTGAAGAGGGACCTGGCAACCCTATAAGGAACGCTGCCAGGCAATGCAGAGACACTGCAACTACTCTCCAGTTATTCTGCGCTGATCTTAGTTTGCGTGATTGGTAGGGTTGCCAACCTCCAGGTACCAGCTGGAGATCTCCTGCTATTACAACTGATCTCCTGCCGATAGCGACCAGTTCACCTGGAGAAAATGGCAGCTTTGGCCATTGAACTCTATGGCATCGAAGCCCCTCTCTTCCCCAAATCCCGCCCTCCTGAGGCATTGAAGTCCCTCCTTTCCCCAAACCCCACCCTCCTCCATCTCTGCCCCAAAATCCTCCCTCCAGTGGCGAAGAGGGTCCTGGCAACCCCAGTGATTGGTCACCCCTGAAAAAGGATACACAAAAGCCGCAAGAGATTGGGAGAGGAACAAGAACATGTAAAGTACCTGAAAGCCTTTGTGTATAAAAACAGGGGTACTGTGTTATCTTCCAATGCCAGCATTTCTTCTGACAACTGAAGAGGGGTGTTGCCTTCAGGGAAACCTACTGAAAACCCCAAGCAGACACCGCCTCCCATTCACACAGGGAAATGAGTGAAACTTCCTACGAGGGTTGCCAACCTCCAGGTACTAGCTGGAGATCTCCTGCTATTACAACTGATCTCCAGCTGATAGAGATCAGTCCCCCTGGAGAAAATGGCCGCTTTGGCAATTGGACTCTGTGGCATTGAAGTCCCTCCCTTCCCCAAACCCCACCCTCCTCAGGCTTCGCCCCCTGATACTACTCAACCTAGGGTTGCCAACTTCCAGGTGGCTCTAAACAGTAGTTACGTATGCTGAACAAACACTAGTTAACGAGAAATACAGCTCATTAAATGTTGATCAATACCTTAGCATAAAACAATATTGATATTTCATACATAACATCAACCAGCTGACCCTAAAGGGCTCTGTCGTCTCTCTGAGTGCTGGTACCTATTACTTTGGATACCGACATAAATGCTACATAGCCCAGCTGTATTGCAATTTATGTCGATATCCAATTGTTTTATGCTAAGGGTTGATTATGAATGGTTATTATATTTGGGTTTTGGTTCAATTTTCTATAGAGGTCTTTGTACCCTCATAAGTTGTGAATCAACTGAAGAAGCTTTTGGCGAAACCCACACAAATCCGGAGGTGGCGTTTTGAACGCTTGAAGGAGCCTGATTTCCTTATAGACACTGGATTACCCTGCATTGAATTTGGAGTTGGGAAATTGGAACTTGGACGTTGTACTGTGGACCACGGAAGATGGATTATGAAATTTGATTAATTTGGACAGAATTACATGGACTATATTTGAGGCTTGCATGCCTCCCTTATTGGTGAAGTAACCATATATATTTCTTTATACATTTTTTGTTTTGACTGAACATATAAGCAAGGTGTGCTTGAATACATTATTGTGTTTGAACTGTTTTTGAGTTGCACACTTACTTACCTTGATCATTCTAAGTGGTGGATTTTATTTTTGGTATTGATCAACATTTAATGAGCTGGTGCTGTATTTCTCGTTAACTTCCAGGTGGCAGCTGGAGCTTTCTAGCTATTGCAACTGACCAAGGTGAGTTCAGCTGGAGAAAATGGCTGCTTTGGAGGGTGGAATCTAGGGCATTCCACCCTGCTGAGGTCCCTCCCCTCCCCAAACACCAACCTGCCCAGGCTCCACCCCCTCAAATCACCAGGTATTTCCCAACCCAGAGCTGGCAACCCTAGACTTCATCCTTTCCAGACCAGGGATTCCCCAGATGGCACCATGGGGCGTAACTTTGGTGGTGGGAAAATCTCTCTGTCACTTCAATATCAGCTGACTCCCTACCTCACTCTCCCCTTTCCTGCTGGCCTTCTAAGCCAGACAATTTAGGTCCCAGAAGAGGAAGAGATATTTCAAATTATTATTTATTTATTTCCAATATGGAACAATTAGAATAACGACGCCCAAGAAGGCAAGAACAGGGTAATTTCAGCTCAGATTTCGAAAAGTTAATATGCGAATGCCAGGGCTAGGGTTGCCAGCAACAGGTTGGGAAACACCTGGAGATTTTGGGGGGGTGGAGCCTGAGGAGGGCGGGGTTTGGAGAGGGGAGGGGCTTCACTGCCATAGAGTCCAGTTGCTAAGGCAGCCATTTTCTACAGGGGAACTGATCTCTGTCACCTGGAGATCCGTTGTAATAGCGGGAGATCTCCAGCCACCACCCGGAGGTTCAATGTACAAACACACTATAATATAGACCGACTCATATAAAAAAACATGTAATACAAAACCACCAAAAACCCTATCATATACGACACTAAACACATAACAACAAAGACAACGCAAGGTCCATATATATGTCACAACACCACTTAGCGAAGATTCCAACTCATGGCTACCCTATGAATGAAAGTCCTCCAAAATGTCCTGTCTTTGACAGCCTTGCTCAGATTTTGCAAATTGAAGGCCGTGGCTTCCATTATTGAGTCCATCCATCCCTTGTTGGGTCTTCCTCTTTTCCTGCTGCCCTCAACTTTTCCTAGCATGACGGTCTTTTCCAGTGACTCTTGTCGTCTCATAATGTGACCAAAATACGATAGCCTCAGTTTAGTCATTTTAGCTTCTAGGGTCCGTTCAGGCTTGATTTGATCTATAACGCACTGATTTGTTTTTTTGGCAGTCCACGGTATCCGTCACACTCTCCTCCAACACCACATTTCAAAGGAATCTATTTTCTTCCTATCAGCTTTCTTCACTGTCCAGCTTTCACACCCATACATAGTAATAGGGTGTGAAGCTCCCAGAGCAATTATTAAATGCACAAATCCGGCATGCAGAAGCCAATAAAGTCCAAAAGCAGAACTGTTAAATAGAAACCATCCTCTCAAACCCTGTGAGACACAGAAACCCGCAGAGTTATGTGTTTAGTTTTATATAGGATAGGATTTTGGGCGGTTTTGTATTACACGTTTTTTCGATATGAGTCGGTCTATATTATAGTGTATTTGTACATTGAGCCTCCATGGTGCCTTTTTCTATTTACCGTTCCTTTTGCAGCATTGGCAATTTCTCTGTTTTTGTAACCACCTGGAGGTTGGCAACCCTAGTGAAGGTGGAACCTCTGGCTGGTCCACAGCTGGTTCTCTCCTGCCAGGAGTTTACGCACCTCAAAGCTGCCTTCCAAGTTCTTGACAGACAGGTGCGGCGGGAGTTGGAAGTCGTTGCGGAGGTCTTCACGCCTCTTCCCGCTGTAGGGGACGTCCACCGTCAGCACCACGGCCTGGAAACCCAAGGCTTCGGCCCGCCTCACCAGCCACTCCGAGGCCGACCTCTTCTGATGAATGTAAAGCTGGAACCACCGGAAGCCCGTGGGTGCCGCAGCAACTATCTCTTCCATTGAGCAAGTGGCGTACGTGCTGGCAATGTAGCAGGTGTTCATGGCATCGGCAGCTTCAGAAGATATAGGGGAAGGGGAGAAAGTCATCGAATGCGAGAGAAAGAAGGGCCTTGTAGGCCACCGAGCTAGGGTAGCCAGCTTCCAGATGGGGCCTGGAGATCTACCGAAATTTCATCTGATCTCCAGATGACAGATATTGGTTCTCCCCTGGAGAAACTGGCTGCTTTGGAGGATGGACTTTAGGGCAGGGGTGTCAAACATAAGTCCCGTAGGCCGGATCCAACCCCTTGGGAGCTCTTATCCGGCCCGCGAGCCAGCCTAGCCAGCCACCCCCCTCCATTCTCGATCTGGGCTGGCGAGGCATGGCCAAGTGACATTTATGTCATATTCGGCCCTCCTAACAAATGAGTTCAACACCCCCCCCCCCTCTATGGCATTATACACTGTTGAGGTCTCTCTCCTCTCCAAACTCCACGCTCCCCTGGCTTCATTCCCAAATCTCCAGGAATTTCCCAAGCCAGAGTTGGCAACCCTATCTGTATTAGTTTTGGACCCCCATTTTCCCCATGATGAACCAACCCTGTCATAAGAACATAACAAAAGCCCTGCTGGATCAGACCCAGGCCCATCAAGTCCAGCAGTCTGTTGACACAGTGGCCAACCAGGTGCCTCTAGGAAGCCCACAAGCAAGACGACTGCAGCCGTATCCTACCTGTGTTCCACATCCCCCCAGCAATGACTGATGGTTTTGTTTCCAGGCAAGGAGACCCGGGCATACCTTTGGCGGTGCTCTCCTCCCCATCAGGCCAAGCCAGCTTGTGAAAACCTGTGGGCGCAATCCCTACGGGGAAGCTGATTTCCGTGCCAAGGATCATGGTCTTGGTGTCTACCACAGACACGTCGCGTAGCACACGGGGCCGCAATCGGATCCTGTGGAGAGAAGCAGAGGGCTGAGGAGGGAAGCAGAGCTACTGTAGCTGCAGCCCCCACAGGGGGCCAGTGAGGGGGGGAGGGTTGCCAGCTCCGGGTTGGGAAATACCTGGAGATTTTAGGGGTGGAGCCTGAGGAGGGTGGGGTTTGGAGATGGGAGGGACTTCAATGCCATAGAGTCCAATTGCCAAAGCGGCCATTTTCTAGAGTTGCTCGGTTTCGGTCTCCTTCTTCAGTTCCATACTCTAAGAATCCCCTTAATTATTCATAATGTTATACATTGATCCAAAGCCTTCAGGCTTACATCTCTCCGTTCCATTGTTGGACACATTTTAATTATGCAAGTTGAATATTAGACCTTCAGATCATAATTCTGTTTCTGGTACTCGTATTTTGTTAGCCCGTCTATGTTGAGTTTCTATTTGGGTAAGTTTATGTGGGCAGAAAGCCACCTGAAAGCACCTGCCCTCAGTTCACCTGGAGAAAAAGGCCCCTTTGGCAATTGGACTCTATGGCATTGAAGTCCCTCCCCTCCCCAAACCCCGCCCTCCTCAGGCTCCACCCCAAAAATCCCCAGGTATTTCCCAGCCTGGAGCTGGCAACCCTAGGAATCACCCATCATTAGGACATGAACCGATTAACTCATATGTAACGCAACTAAAGAAGAAGGCAAAGACCTGTGAATCCTAAGATCACGAGGACATGACTAGAGACAAAATTGTCTTCAGTGCCAGAGATAAAGGACTCAAGGGCCATTTATTCATGGAAGGTTTTGCATTGGATTTGCCACTCTTTAGATGCACTTTTTCCCCATCCATATTCTCAAAACTCAACAATAAGCCGCCATGCAGAGTTTTGAGAATTCAGATGGGGAAAATGTGCATCTATAGAGTGACAAATCCAATGCAAAACCTTCCATGAATAAATAGCCAAGGAGTGACTGCTCACGGAGCCTGATCTAAACCTGCAAAAGGCAACAGACATCTCGAGAGCTGCTGGGAGTTGTCCTTAAAGCAACAGTTCCAATATACCCCAATCAGATCTCTTTTTCTTCTAGCCACCAGATCAGACACTGGTGAATAGCTGCCCCAATGTCTCGGAGTCAGATTTCACCACTGGCCCACATGGCCAACACATGGCACCCTATGAACGTCCATCCCAACGTGAATGATTGACACTGAGAAGACTAATCATCCATCGTACCTTTTATATGCCATGAGGTTGTCGTCCCGAGTGCAAGATTCATCCGCCCCAGCTGCAAAGTAATCCCAAGTAACCTTGGGAAGATGTTTCTTTGCATAAGCTTCAAAGTCAGACAAACAGACCAGGAACATCTCCAAGCAATGAGAGAAGACCCTGGAGGGCAGGAAGGAGCAGGATGAATATGAGAAGCACAGAGAGCTGGGGTGGTTAGTGGTTAGCATGTCAGACTGGACCCTGGCTGGGAGACTCAGCTTCAAATCCCCTTTCTACCATGGAAGCTCCCTGGAGACCCTGGGCCAATTACTTTCTCAGCCTCACCTACTTCACAGAGTTGTTATTGTGAGACCCAGCTTCGAATCCCCATTCTACCATGGAAGCTCACTGGGAGAAGCAGAGCTGGTTTTTATATGCCGACTTTCTCTACCACTTAAGGAAGAATCAAATTGGCTTCAAATCACCTTCCCAACCCCTCCCCACAACAGACACCCTGGGAGGTAGGCGGGGCTGAGAGAGTGTTACTAGCTCAAGGTCACCCAGCTGGCTTCAAGTGTAGGAGTGGGGAAACCAACCTGGTTCACCAGGTTAGCGCCCATCACTCATGTGGAGGAGTGGGGAATCCAACCCGGTTTTCCGGATTAGAGTCCACTGTTCCAAACCATGGCTGTTAACCACCACACCGTGCTGGAGACCCCGGGCCAGTTACTCTCTTAGCCTCACCTACTTCACCGAGTTGTTATCGTGCAAATAAAATGGAGGAGAGAATAATCTTTTTTTTTAGCCCCACAGGAGAGAAAAACAGGGGATAAATATCTAAACAAGATATGAGAAACCAGAAGCAGAGTTAGAAAAAGCTAGGCTCCAGTAGCACCTTAAAGACTAACAAAATTTCTGGCAGGGTGTGAGCTTTCGTGAGCCACAGCTCACTTCTTCAGAATGAAGCAGAGTTGTGTCTGTGTCTTTCTGGGCTGTCAAGTCACAGCTGACTTAGTGGCAACCTTGTGGGGCAGGGGTGTCAAACTCATTTGTTACAAGGGCATAAATGTCACTCGGTCGGGCCAGGCCATGTGTACCATAAAATATAACGCCAGGTACGGGAGATACAAACTTCACAGAAGACAAAGCCAATTAATTATATTATGTTTACTTTATTTTTTACTTAAAATACAAACGTGCTTAAAACAATAATGCTCTTACAGTATTTTCTTTTATTTAACAGTCTTTGATCACTGACACCTCAGATGTAGGGTTGCCAAGTCCCTCTTCACCACTGGCAGGAGGTTTTTGGGGCGGAGCCTGAGGAGGGCAGGGTTTGGGGAGGGGAGGGACTTCCATGCCATAGAGTCCAATTGCCAAAGCAGCCATTTTCTCCAGCTGAACTGCTCTCTGTCGCCTGGAGATCAGCTGTAATAACAGGAGATCTCCAGCTAGTACCAGGAGGTTGGCAACCCTAGGTCCCAGTCATGTGCTTGGAATGACCCATGCGTTCATCCGACCCTTGAAGAGGCGACCCAAAGGACACTCCAGCCCCCGTTAGGAGTGCCCCATTGGTGGTGTCAGGTCCCAGGCAAACCACCCCCCTATTCCTCCCTTCAAGAAACAGCTACTCCAGCAATCAGATATGAAAATTAAGTGAAAATTAAGTTCTGGGTTCGGGACATCTAGGACTGACATAGCTCCTTTGGCCGACCTTTGGCAGTTGCCCCCAAAGAGCTGAACGGAGTTTGGTTAATTAGTAGGGTTGCCAACTGCCAGGTAGTAGCAGGAGATCTCCTGCTAATTCAACTGATCTCCAGCCGATAGAGATCAGATCACCTGGAGAAAAATGGCAACTTTGGCTATTGAACTCTATGGCATGGAAGTCCCTCCCCTCCCCAAACCCCGCCCTCTTTAGGCTCCGCCCCCCAAAATCTCCCGCCGGTTGCAAAGAGGGACCTGGCAACCCTATTAATTAGGATCTCCATGTGCATCCCTATTGTGAACCAGGCCTTGATCCATTTGAATCAAATGAACTTACTTTTATTACCGACAAGCGACCAGCACCTGATCCAACACTTTGCTTCAGAGCCGATTTTCAAACGAACGCCAGGGAGTCCCTAGGACCAAATGTGCTCTCTTAATTTTGCCCTGAGAACCAAGGGAGGGGTGGTAGGGACTTAATGCATTACTGCCAGAGGTTAAACCTTAACTTTCCAGTAAACTTTGCACTGCTCTTTTTCGTTTTTGGGGGGTTTTTTTGCTGATAAAACCTCCTGAACCATTTGCATAAGCCCAGGCCAAATTAGGCGAGCGCGAAGCCAAGCGTCCGATTCGAACAAAAAGCAATGCAAATAACCCTGTTGGGAAAGTCCCGCCAGAGTTTTTCAGGGCTATCTGTGTGTGGGTTACCGCATTATGTATTCCCAGCGATGCATTAAGAGTTTGAAACGGTTATAAAAAGTACTGTTCGTACTTTCTGTGTATTCCCACCGATGTATTAAGAGTTTGAAACTGTTATAAAAAGTACTGTTCGCACTTTGTTTGGCCCCTTGAGCTGTGAAGACGTCTTCCAACCATTTTTTAGCCGTGGCTTCCAAAAACCCTTTTAAAGCGGTGTTTTTTTAATAACATTTTCAAACTCTTAATACATCGCTGGGAATACATAATGCGGTAACCCTAAAAGTAATTAACACAGCCTGATTAAAGTGTAGATAAAGGTTTATTCAGGATCTAACAGACTTGAGAGCGAAGAATAGAGACAGAAACCGTCTCCTAACTACATAACTAGCTGAGAGAGAGAGAGAGAGCTGGAGACAGACAAGGAAAGACACTTGAGAAGGGGCTGACCTCACTATCCTATCTAACTAACCTCTTGCTGCCCACTGCAGAGCCCTCTTCCCTTCTTCTTCGTACACCAGACATTGACTATTCCTAGGGTTGCCAACTTCCAGGCGGTGGCTGGAGATCTCCTGCTATTGCAACTGATCTCCAGGCGACGGGCATCAGATCACCTGGAGAAAATGGCCGCTTTGGCAATTGGACTCTATGGCATTGAAATCCCTCCCCTCTCCAAACCACACCCTCCTTGGGCTCCACCCCCAAACCCTTCTTGTATTTCCCAACTGGGAGCCGGTAACCCAACCTATTCCAACAGTCTGATATTAGTGAGCAAGAAGAATGTACCCATGGGACTCTGCACGGGCCCAGCATTTTGTTTAAACCTGGACACTATTTATTTACTTACTTCCTTCATTAATGTGCCACCTTTCTCCCAACTGAGAACCCAAAGTGTCTTTTCACATCATTCTCCTCTCCATTTTTCCTTCACAGTGACCCTGTGAGGTAGGTTAGGCTATCCAGGTCAGGAGTGCATCATAGAAATGCATAAATGTGGTCTTTCTCACATGCTCCTGTACCAACGACGGATGACATACAGATACGGAGCATTCATAATCACTGTGACTTGTTCCTTCTTGCGTAAATCTATACTGCACACCAATGTGGTGTACTGGTTAGAGTGTCAGACTAGGATCTGGGAGTCTCAGGTTTGAACCCCATGTTTCCACAGAAGCACACTAGGGGACCTTGGGCCAGTTACACCACGATACCCCTTGTGGTGTCGTGGTTAGGAGTGGCGGACTCTAATCTGGAGAACCAGGTTTGATTCCCCGCTCCTCCACATGAGCGGCGGAGGCTAATCTGGTGAACCGGGTTGGTTTCCCCACTCCTACACACGAAGTCGGCTGGGTGACCTTGGGCAAGTTACTGCTCTGTTAGAGCTCTCTCAGCCCCACCTACCTCACAAGGTGTCTGTTGGGGGGAGAGGAAGGGAGGAGATTGTATGGTGCTTTCAGCCTCCTTAAAAGGTAGAGAAAATGGGCATATAAAAACCAACTCCTCTTCTTCTTTTTCCTCCTCCTCCTCCCTGGGAATTCCTGAGGTGTGTCCTAGTGTTGGAAACTAATGATGTCCCATTGAATAAGCAGTTCTTCCTCTTCTCCTCCTCCTCCTCCTCCTCAACCCAACAGGGTTGTTGTGAGAATAGTGAAGGAGAGGAGACTGAAATAAGCCACTTTTGGTTCCCATTTGGGAGAAAGGTACGGAAGAAACTAAGTAAATAAATACATAAATGCAGCCTATTAAACACAGTTAAAGGGATTAGGAAAGTCACCTTTTCCCCACCAGCAGATGTCAGTGTTACTCCACAGAAGTGCCCTGAAGAAAGACGACCACTTTACGAGTTCTGGTGGACACCTGGGGAAGTTCAGAGAATGACCTCTAACATCAAAGCCTGTTTGTACCCTTGGAAATCTTCATTATGTGCCTCTAATCTAGTTCTTAAATTACGGGGGGTGGGGGGAATGAGAGTAGATCATTTAAGACCCTCGTTTTCCAGCTGTGGAACTCCAGTTTTTTTGGAAGACATACGCTGGAGAAGAAAGGCAGGATGAGACAGTCTCTCTGCTGCCACAGCTGTGCAAAACTAAGCATTGCTTGGATCTTATAATTCCCTGGAGCAAATCAGTAGAGTTGCCAACCTCCAGGTGGTGGCTGGAGATCTCCCGCTATTACAACTGATCTCCAGGTGACAAGAGATCGATTCACCTGGAGAAAATGGACGCTTGGGAAGGTGGAGTCTATGGCATTATACCTAGAGTTGCTAACCTCCAGGTGGTGGCTGGAAATCTCCCGCTTTTACAACTGATCTCCACATGATAGAAATCAGTTCCCCTGGAGAAAATGGCCGCTTTGGCAATTGGGCTCTATGGCATTGAAGTCCCTCCTCAATTCCCAAACCCCGCCCTCCTCAGACTCCATCCCCAAAATCTTCAGGTATTCCCCAGTCCCGGAGATGGCGACCCTACAAATCAGCCACAATACATTTGTCATGAAATGCAAGGCGGTAAACATTTTTTTTTAACTTAAGCACGCAAACTTGTACATTGCTGATACCATTTGAAGCTTTTACTCCCCTTCTCATTGCTCTTGTGTTCTTTTAAATTATTTTTATTGTCGTTTTGCAGATTTGAATATGGGTTCTTGTGGGTGTAAGACTTCGTACTTAATGCTTAACATTGGGCTACCAACTCTGGGTATACTGGATCAGACCAAGGCCCATCAAGTCCAGCAGTCTGTTCACTCAGTGACCCAACCAGATGCCTCTAGGAAGCCCACAAACAAGACGACTGCACCAGCAGCATCCTGCCTGCATTCCACGGCACCTAATATAATTATATATAATTATAATAAGAACATAAGAAAAGCCCTGCTTGATCAGACCAAGGCCCATCGAGTCCAGCAGTCTAGTGCACACAGCGGCCAACCAGGTGCCTCTAGGAAGCCCACAAACAACTGCAGCAGCATGATTCTGCCTGTGTTCCACAGAACCTAATATAATTATATATAATTATAATAAGAACATAAGAAAAGCCCTGCTGGATCAGACCAAGGCCCATCAAGTCCAGCCGTCTGTCCAATCAGACTTTACCACTGAGCCCCCAAAATCATGAAGGTGCCTTATACTGAACCAGACCCTTGGTCCATCAAAGTCAGTATTGTCTACTCAGACTGGCAGCGGCACTCCAGGGTCTCAGGCAGAGGTCTTTCACATCACCTACTTGCCTAGTCCCTTTAACTGGAGATGCCGGGGTTTTAACTTGGGACCACTGAGCCACAGCCCTTCCTCTTAAAATAGATCAGTTTCCATGTCAGAGTAGGGAGTCAAACCTGGTCTCACATGAACACATGAAGCTGCCTTATCTTGAACCAGACCCTTGGTCCATCAAAGTCAGTATTGTCTACTCAGACCGGCAGCGGCTCTCCAGGGTCTCAGGCAGGGGTCGTACACATCACCTACCCGAACACATGAAGCTTCCTTATACTGAATCAGACCCTCGGTCCATCGAGGTCAGTATTGTCTACACAGACTGGCAGCGGCTCTCCAGGGTCTCAGGCAGGGGTCTTTCACATCACCTACTTGCCTGATCCCTTTAACTGGAGATGCTGGGGATTGAACCTGGGACCTTCTGCATGCCAAGCAGATGCTCTACCACTGAGCCACGGCCCCTCCCTATAAACACTCCCGGGGGTAAAAAGCTGCAAAATGTGCTGGTATCTGAGGACCAGGTTTGGATGGGAGCATCAACAGATATGATCTTCCCAGGAGCAAGAAGTATGCCAAGCCAAACCCCAGCACAGCCCATCTGAAGGCAGAGAGAAGCAACAGGTGTGTTGACAGTCAGAGAACAGGGTTGCCAGCCTCAAGTCGGGGGCTGCAGTTCTCCCAGAATTACATCTCACCTCCATACTACAGAGATCAGTTCCCCTGGAGGAAATGGTAGCTTTGGAGGATGGGCTGTACAGCATCACATGAACACATGAAGCTGCCTTGCCCTGAATCAGACCCTTGGTCCATCAAGGTCAGTATTGTCTACTAAGACTGGCAGTGGCTCTCCAGGGTCTCAGGTCTTTCAGAAGAAGACAAGTTGGTTTTTATACCCCACTTTTCTCTACCTTTAAGGAGTTTCAAAGCAGCTTACAATCGCCTTCCCTTCCCCTCCCCACGACAGACACCCTTGGAGGCAGGTGGGGCTGAGAGAGTTCGGAGAGATCTGTGACTGGCCCAAGGTCACCCAGCAGGTTTCATGAAAAGGAGTGAGGAAACCAACCCGGTTCTCCAGATTAGAGTCCGCAGCTCATGTGGAGACGTGGAGAATCAAACCTGGTTCTCCAGATTAGAGTCTGCCGCGCTCATGTGGATTACAATTTACAACTCTTACTGTAAAAAGTTTCCCCTAATATCCAGCTTTTCCGCCCACCTTTCTGCCCACAATTTAAACCCATGATTGCGAGTCCTATCCTCTGCTGCCAACAGGAATGGCTCCGTGCCCTCCTCTAAGTTGACAGCCCTTCAAATACTTAAAGAGAGCAATCATGTCCCCCCTCGACCTCCTCTTCTCCAGACTAAACATTCCCAAGTCCCTCAGCCTTTCCTCATAGGGCTTGGTCTCTAGGGCCCTGATCATCCTCGTCGCTCTCCTCTGCACCCGCTTCGATCTGTTCTGCTAGTGATGGTGCTTTCCTCCGACAAGGATCCTTCCCTTGATGTGAGTTTCTTTTTGGTCTCTCCCTCTTTGACCATCTTGAATTGGGAGCACGTTCCTTCCCCCAGAGGAAAATGCTTCCATTAGTGGAACAAGTCCTGAGAACCCAACCCTTACTGGAGAACCTTCCATCCATACTCAAGGTTGGCATTGGACTGAGTTCTAACAAACATCCAGTTCTTCTTCTCGAGGGTCTGTGCAAAGACATTTGGATATTTAAGATCTCTTCCTCTCAGTGGCTGCAGCAATAGCCAAATCCTGGCTCTTTCCAGGTTAAATTCTTCCACCCTATGCCTAGGAACCACACAATAATGTCTCGGGGATCTTTATTATTTCAGCTGAACAGAGTCATAAGAGGATGGCCTCTCCCAGTTCAAACGGGCCCAGCAACTCTTCCCCCTAAATATTTTTCCAAACCCTCGTTCCTAAATGCAGCTGCCTTATTTCCCTCTACCTTTGCTGCAAAAACGGTATCGGCACGCCTGGCTTCGAGGAGTCTGAAATGTATATTTTAACGAATCCCGCACAAGCAAAAGGGGCCGAAACTATCTCGGCGAGACCAAAAGCGCCGCTGGGTGTCTTGGAAGCGTTTCCCCTGCTTCGGTTTGAGCCAAATATTCCTTAACGGAGGGTGAGAAGTCCGCCAGCGGCAGGTTTCGGATCAGCTTTCATCTCCCTCCTTGGAGTTCGGTTGTCAAAGCGGAGCGTGATGCCGGTCTGTCCTCTCTCAGGAACGCGAGACCCCCTTGGCAGCGATGGAGTCAGCACTATTGAGGCCTGCAGCTCCCACAGACGCTGCTGCGCCTGAGTCCAGCAACTGTTAAGTCTGCAGGCTCGTCTTTTTGCCTGCTGCTTGCCTGGGCTTGGCACTGGTGAGATAACTGGTCAAGAAAACGTGCATTGAGTCATTTGTTGTGTTAAGCTTCTTTGCTATAGTTATTTTGAAATTTGACACAAAACGTAGGGTCGCCAGGTCCCTCTTCGCCACCGGCAGGAGGTTTTTGGGGCAGAGCCTGAGGAGGGCGGGGTTTGGGGAGGGACTTCAATGCCGTAGAGTCCAATTGCCAAAGCGGCCATTTTCTCCAAGGGAACTGATCTCTGTCGGCTGGAGATCGGATGATAACTACCCTTCGTGGGAACTAACATGCATCCAGTATTTTGAAATTTAATCTTTAAGATGTGCAATATTAGAGGAATCTATATGAAGGACTGATGAAGAATTCTACCCATAAGAATTTGAAATGGCCGTATCCTCCATCAAGTTACTCCTCTAAAATTGGTATTTCTGCTAGATTTGCACACTTACCTGCATGGGACTTATAGAAGAATGCAGCACCTTGCCAAAGACCTTGCATTTTTGTGAATTTTGTTAGTGTCCATCCATGTGGACTTGTTTGGTTGTGCTTGTTATTTTTGTATGCTTGTACATAACACTGTATGTTTATATGTATAGTTGTATTTAGACACCATAGGATAAACATTGGTTACACTTAACAGTAATTGTTATTGTACATTTTTGTCACCCCTGTACTGATTTCCTAACCTCCAGGTACTGGCAGACAAAAGTTAGCGTGCTGTACAGTAGTTAGCAACTATGAAACACAGCAACAATTGCAAAACTTAAATAATTTAAATAGTGTTATTCAATTCTCATATACACTATTAGCAACATCTAATTCACTTGACAAATAAGCTATTTTAAGCAAACAGTAACAAAAAATCAGAGTCCATTGAGTCAAGGTTCAAAGTCCTTTTGACTGTAAGTCCCGTAGGTTGAGGAGGTTCAAGAGGTATGGTTGATTATGTTTCCATTTATACAGAAGTCCGGTAGTCTTTCTGTTTCGGCTTATAAAAAGCCTTCCTCAGCGACCACTACATGAGACAAATCATAAACCTGAACCTCCAGGTACTAGCAGGAGATCTCCTGCTGTTACAACTGATCTCCAGCCGACAGAGATCAGTTCCCCTGGAGAAAGTGGCTGCTTTGGCAATTGAACTCTATGGCATTGAAGTTCCTCCCCTCCCCAAACCCCGCCCTCCTCAGGCTCTGCCCCCCAAACCTCCTGTTGGTGGCGAAGAGGGACCTGGCAACCCTACTGTGTGAACAGATTGCTGGACTTGATGGGCCTTGGTCTGATCCAGCATGGCCTTTCTTATGTTCTGATGGGATTTAAAAATGCTTCACTTTATACTGTATAAAGTAGAATTTAATTCACAGTGGGTAGCCGTGTTAGTCTGTCTGCAGTAGTCGAAAAGGGCCAGAGTCCAGTAGCACCTTAAAGACTAACAAAAATATTTTCTGGTAGGGTATGAGCTTTCGTGAGCCACAGCTCACTTCTTTAGCTACAGCTAGAATGTGAATCCATCTGTCTTTAAGTAGAGGAGAGTGAATTCAGATCTAATCCCATCATGCCTGCTATTCACATTTACATACTGTTAACATTTACATACTAATGCTTGTCTGAATTCACTCTCCTCTACTTAAAGACAGATGGATTCACATTCTAGCAGTATCTGAAGAAGTGAGCTGTGGCTCACGAAAGCTCACACCCTACCAGAAAATATTTTTGTTAGTCTTTAAGGTGCTACTGGACTCTTGCCCTTTTCTACTAAAGTAGAATTTGCTAGACTATCTGGGTAACCCTGTGCAGATTTGACTGGTTTCATTGGGCTTAGATGGAAAGTAATTGCATAGGATTGCACTGTATTTTATATTAAATATAATCGTGACATTAGAAATATTCAATTAAAAAAAATGCGTATCTGCAAAGAAGCCATTTTGTCCAGGGGGACTGATCTCTGTCCTCTGGAGAAGAGTTGTAATACTGGGAGATCTCCAGGCAGCACCTGGAGGTTGGCAACCCTAATGTAATGACTTATACTTTGATGCCAATGGCAGTTTTGCTGTTGCATTTCTCTTGTGTGTGTGTGTGCTAAGTGTGGTCCAGTCGCTTCATATTTGTGGCAACCCTATGCATTAACGACTTTCAAAATATCCTATCAAACTGAAGGCTGTGGCTTCCTTGATTGAGTCAATCCATCGCATGCTGGGTGTTCCTCTTCTCCTACCCACTAGGGTTATCAACCGCCAGATACTAGCTGGAGATCTCCTGCTATTACAACTGATCTCCACCTCACAGAGATCAGTTCACCTGGAGAAAATGGCCGCTCTGGCAATTGGACTCTATGGCATTGAAGTCCCTCCCCTCCCCAAACCCTCCCCTCCTCAGGCTCCACCCCAAAAACCTCCTACTGGTGCGAAAAGGGACCTGGCGCCCCTACCTACCACCTTCAACTAGGGTTGTCAACTTTTAGGTACTTTGCAAAACAAAGAAACAGTACCCAAATATAGCAATGTACACAAATTGTATTAATATATAGACAAAAGGGCTATACAAATAGGCACAATGGTGAAAACATGAAAAGACAGACTAACAAACAACAAACACCTGCAGGCAAGGGAAATATATCATCAGGGACGCTGACAAGTGTAACCCTGGTGCCTCAATCCTAACAGCTGGCACAAACTCTCAGTACAGCAATGCAAAGTAAAATAAGCATCAGCAGAAATATCATGTAAATACATGAAAGAGGGTATATACAAATTCCTCTGGCACAATAGCAACAAGGCAAGAAATGTTTTTTTGCACGTGGGATTTGAGGCACGAATTCAATGGAACGCGTTGTCTAGATCGTTTTGACACGTTTCGCCGTGGGCTTCTTCAGCCGCATAGTAATGGAAAATCATAATTAACACTCCATAGTAGGCAAATGTCATAGGACCTCAGAAGGTTCAGATCTATCTACCACCTTCAACTTTCCCCAGTGTTATTGTCTTTTTCAGTGACTTCTGTGTTATCATGATGCGACCAAAGTATGGGGTTGCCTGCTCTGGGTTGGAAAATACCTGGAGATTTGGGGGGGGGGGCGTGTAGTCTGAAGAGGGCGAGGTTTGGAGAGGAGAGGGACTATAATGGGGAGTGGGGTATAATGCCATAGAGTCCACCTTCCAAAGCGGCCATTTTCTCCAGGGCAACTGATCTCTCTTGCCTAGAGATCAGTTGTAACAGCGGCAGATCACTTTCGCTTCTATGGAGAGTGCTTTTTATTAGGCTGTTTTAAAAAGAGCCTCTTTGGCCTTTTCTTTTGCAGATCAGCAAATGGCCCAGAGTCCAGCGACTGCTTGGCCTTTCTCCTGCCTCTGGTCCACCATGGACCGGAGTTCTTGGAAGAAGGGGAGCAGGAAAAACCACAAGCAGTCCCTGGCCTCTTGTGCATGGAAGGCATACAGGGGGAAAAGGAGGCAGCAAGGACCCTCTGGTCCACCTCCAAATTAATCATGTTTACATCTGGCTCGAGACAGCGTCAAGCAAAGATGTGTTTCCAGTTAAAGTTTTAAGCTGCATCACAAAGGCAGAATGTCTATTAGTTAATAGCCGGTATCATTTTTCATGCCTTTTAAAGTCATAAATATTTTAAATATCAAAGCATTTTTCTTTGGTGTGTGTATGTATCTCTTTCTCCTAAGTGCCTTCCTGTAATGGCTTTCTTCTTCTCTCCTGTTTGACTCTGTTTTCCAGAGTTGATGGGTGATGGAGTCTGAAACGTCCCATTTGGCTTCTTCTTTTTTTTTACCTAGGCAACACATTTCTGACAATTCCTTACCCATGTACTCGGCTGCGGTGCCTTTTGTTCCCCAGGTTTTACACTGGCGGATCCTATGTGTGTTTACTCAGAAGTAGTTTGCACGACTATGCACAAGGCGAGTGAATTTTAACGTTCCTGAATGGCTGTGATTATTTAATTTCTTGTTAAGGAGTTCTCTCTCTCTTTCTCTCTCTCTCTCTCTCTCTCTCTCTCTCTCTCTCAATTTTTAAAAATTTATTAGGAAGAAAAACTCCATGCTAAACACAAGCCCTACCAGGCGATGGCCTTGCCCATTTTCCTGGAACATGGAGTGTGTGCCATGTTGGAGAAGAGTGCTCAGAAATGCCACAGGTGGCATGTCCAAGAGTCCCATGTGGTTTTTAAGCCACTGAGTGACTATCACTGGCTTAGTGCACCTTAGGCCATTTATGCATGGCTGTTTCCTTGTGGTCATCCCACTGTGAGACTACTTCGGGGCTTTGCTTTGATTGTGCATGCATTTTCCGACTATCTGAGGACTTTCTCAGTTTGTTTTCACTAGGAAAACAAAATTAAAAAAGAAGCATATTACAGATTATTAAGCAGACGCAAGAGCGGAGAAAGACTATACGTATCCAACAGATTTTTGGGTTGGGGTGGGGGAAAGGTTGCCAGGTCTTGTTCAATTGACAACATGACTTTACTTTGGGGAGGGGCCGTGGCTCAGTAGTAGAGCATCTGCTTGGCATGCAGAAGGTTCCAAGTTCAATCCCCGGCGTCTCCAGTTAAAGGGACTAGGCAAGTAGGCGATGTGGAAGACCTCTGCCTGAGACCCTGGGGAGCCGCTGCCAGTCTGAGTAGACAATACTGACTTTGATGGACCAAGGGTCTGATTCAGTAAAAGGCCGTTTCATGTGTTCATGTGAGTACCTTCTTTTAAAGCAGTCAGTCTAACAACCATAAAGGTTTGCTTGCGTTTCACGATCCATTCTGCCATGGAAGGAGTCACATTACCCCCCCCCCCCCATACTGTACTTATACTATTCCAGCCGCTTTTATTAAATGCAGAATTACTGCATTTAATATGTTGCTTTTTTCAAAACATAGGCACATAATTTAACAAAATTGCCTCTGGGGTATAAGGGAATTCTAGCTCTGCACCCTTTTTCACACACTCCACCACTGACGAGCAGTATTTTTTTTTTTGCCCTTAAGCAAGATCACCACGTATGCATGTGGTCCGTGTTATCAGGCCCACAAAACCAGCAACCATCACAAGGATTTCTGTATCTTTTTGCCATTTTGTGTGGAGTTAAATGCCATCGGTGTTGGTGTAGCATTTTCGACAGATTTTCTCAAAATGATAGTGAAACTGAAAATGTAAAACCATGAGTAAGTATGACCTTCCATACATCTTCTGGGATTGTGTATTTCAAATCATTTCCCTCTCTGAGTTTGAAAGAGTATTTTGCTCTAGAATTAGCACTGAAACATTGAATACTTCCATAAACGTTTTTGCAAACATGTGTTACAATTTCTTCACATTTTGTTAGTTTCCAAGTATACCTGCACCCAAGAAATTTTGAAGCTGTATCTACTCAAACCAATTTATCCTACGGTTACTAGTTTGTTCTATGGCTTCAAGCCCAGTCAATTGCTTATAAGTATCAATTCCATATAGTTCCCACTTGGTCACTGATATCAATTCACAGTTATGTATTCTGTTTAAGCCCCTTGCCACTGAGGCTGATGGAGAAATGTTTGGAGATAATTTATAATATTATTTATTTGTTTGTCACACTTATAACCCGCTCTACCCCGGCAAGCTGGGCTCACAGCGGTTCACACAGCTGTAAAAAATACCATGGAACCATAAAACCACACAAAACAATAAATAAAACAGCCCTAACAATTTAAAATCACAATTTCTAAATGGTGCATAGGGTTTATTCCTGAATTTGTCCCATCTTCTTAATAGACCCTTTATAATCCATTTATCGTTTTCATAAACCTTTTTCCTCTCAGTTTTCTGCAGCCACAAAAATGTTAAATATTAAATACATAAATATTTAAATATTAAAGAGCATTGCCTCAGTTCTCCTGAGATTCAGTCGATAACAACCAATTATGCTGAATTCATTTAATAAGTTTCCTCCCACATTTTCAACTGACTTTTCTGGTTCTGATCAAAACAATACAATGTCATCTGCAAAAAGATTGATTTTATAGTAGTGTTGCCCTTTGTCGATGCCTTTTATAGTGGATGAATCTTTTACTAAAGATGATAACGGTTCTAGTGGCATATTGAACAAGAACACAGATAGGGAAGATCCTTGTTTCACCCCTCTGTTTAGCTCAGTTGCTCTCTCTCTCTTTCTGCATGGGGCTTTCCAATTTTCTGCAATTAATCCCTCAAATATACATTGCCACAAGCAGTGTAGACACACCAGAAGTAGTTAAGCCTTTTGTAAGTAGTAGGTCAGAACTCCTTGTCTACACCCTAAAAAAATCTGCAGTTAATCAATCAATCAATCAATCAATCAATCGAATAAAGTGTTTATTAAAGGCACAGAATAAAAAGACAAAAACATAAACACACATGCAAAGCAAAAAGAGAGAGGGAGATGTTTTAAAACAACATCGTATTTGCATTTTAACTAACCATGAATATAACTGCGAGAGTCCGGAATCGGATCAGAAGACTTTTCGTCACCGTAAGTGATTATTATCCTTTGCCAGCAAAGATCTTGCCCTTCAAACAGGCAGGATGAAATTTGCTTAAGTTGAAGCCAGTGGGTAGTTCAAGATCCACTTTTTTTGAGATAAATATCCTGGGGAAATGGAGCGGGGGTAACATGAGCAACTCAGGCGGGTTGGAATTAGATCTTCCTACTAGATGAAAGACCATTCCACTTCAGCCCGGTTCGAGCCTCGAAATTAATTGACTTAGCTCTACCTCTGCTTATTGTATTATAGCCCCAGTCCCCAGGGAGGCTTCAGTCACTTGGCTGACAGGATAAGAAAATGGTGATCAAAAGAAAGACTCTTACAGTGAACGGGGTTTGAAAAAAATATCTCTACTGTTCTGGGCCCAGTAGTGGCCTATTGGCTTGGTCTTCGGGCATAGCAGCAACAGGTAGGGTTGCCAGATCCAAACTGAGAAAGTCCTCAGACAGTCGGAAAATGCATGCACAATCAAGGCAAAGCCCCGAAGTAGTCTCACAGTGGGGTGACCACAAGGAAACAGCCATGCATAAATGGCCTAAGGTGCACTAAGCCAGTGATAGTCACTCAGTGGCTTAAAAACCACATGGGACTCTTGGACATGCCACCTGTGGCATTTCTGAGCACTCTTCTCCAACATGGCACACACTCCATGTTCCAGGAAAATGGGCAAGGCCATCGCCTGGTAGGGCTTGTGTTTAGCATGGAGTTCCCACCTTGAAAGAGATGCTGCCAGAAGAATGGTTAAGCTGCAAGCTTCCCTGAGGGGCAGGAAGCGATGGAAGTAAATGTAGTTCATTTGGTTGATGATAACCATGAATGTCGCTCTCCACAAGCCATGGAGTGAGCACCCCTGCTCTAAGCTGTTGAACTCACTTGCCTCAATATTCCCTGCCTCATGAAAGGGTGATGACCTCATCAGAACCCTCATCAGGATTCTCATCAGGATTTCTTGTGTGTTTTTCTTCTGCTGTTTAGTTTACAAAGTAATATTTCTTGCCTATTGGCAGAGTCACTCAAATATGTTCAAACCTTTGGCTTGCGTGAGTTTGGCAATTTAAAAAAACTAACCTTTAAAAAATTGTATTATCCAATTTTTTTTAAAAAAATGTGTGCAGTTCAATCTGTTCAATGTCCATTACTTCCATTACAAAAGTTATGTGACTATTAAAAAATCTGCAAGAATCTCTATCTGCATTACTCTGAACATACATAAAATTGATAAATGCATACCATAAATGCCCAAATTCTCTATTAACATTTTATTCAGATTTTTTAGTTGTTGCAAAAGAACAACAAGACACACACAAAACACTCCTTTCCCCTGATAGCCCCAGATAATCAGAGGGGGGAGAAAGAGAAGGAGAGAGAAATAAAAGGTTAGGAGAAAAGAGAAAGAGACTCACACTAGCAGTATATATGTGCAATACATTAAGACCCATATACCTCCAGAAATGAAATGCAGATATATTCAGATTTTATCCCCATATACTGTGTGTGTGTTAAGTGCCATCAAGTCACTTCCAACTCATAACAACCCTATGAATCAATGTCCTCCAAAATATCCTATCTTTGACAGCCTTGCTCAGATCTTGCAAACTGAGGGCTGCGGCTTCCTTTATTGAGTCAATCCATCTCTTGTTGGGTCTTCCTCTTTTCCTGCTGCCCTCAACCTTTCCTAGCATGACTGTCTTTTCCAGTGACTCTTGTCTTCTCATAATGTGACCAAAACACGATAGCCTCAGTTTAGTCATTTTAGCTTCTAGGGTCAGTTCAGGCTTGATTTGATCTAGAACCCACTGATTTGTTGTTGTTTTTTGGCAGTCCATGGTATCCTTAATGTTCTTCTCCAACACCACATTTCAAAGGAATCTACTTCCTTCCTATCAGCTTTCTTCAATGTCCAGCTTTCACACCCATACATAGTAATAGGGAATATGATGGCATGAATTAACTTGATCTTGGTGGCCAGGGAGGGACACATCCTTACACTTCAGAATCTTTTCTAGCTCCTTCATGGCTGCCCTTCCCAGTCTCAATCTCCTTCTGATTCCTTGGCTGCAGGCTTCCTTTGGGTTGATGATGGAGCCAAGGAATAGAAAGTCTTCAACAATTTCAATTTCCTCATTGTCAGCCTTAAAGTTGTGTAATTCTCCTGTAGTCATTACTTTAGTCTTGATGTCCTGCTTTGGCACTTTCTCTTTTAACTTTCAGCAATAGATGTTTTAAGTCTTCGCTATTTTCTGCCAGTAATGTAGTATTATCGGCATATCTCAAATTGTTAATGTTCCTCCCTCTGTTTTTCATATACTACAAGTAAAGATTTCTTTCATTGTCGGGTTCCACATTTGCTCCGTCTATGTAGAGCAGTCATCGTCTTCCAACTTTGGCTGTTGCCCAAAACCTGCTGTGTCCCAAAGTAATTCTCATGTTCTAGGAAGCAGGTCCATAATAAGATTAGCATAGAAAAAGTTGCAAGTTCAACTGCAGCACACAGTAAATGTATGCATCTTTCAAAAATACCCTGAGGGCAGAACCAGAGTGTATGCAAGACTGTTCCACTGGGCAGATGGGTTTCTGCTCGTTTGTTCTGCTATGGCAAGCACTTTCTGCTAGTGGAAGTCACCTTTGCTTCCATCAAAGGAAGGTTCCTTCCTCCTGAGGAAAATGCCTCCACTATCAGAACAGAGCCATGGGATCCAGCTAGGGTTGCCATCCTCTGGGTTGGGAAATTCTGGGAGATTTGGAGGTGGCGCCTGGGATGGGGGTGGAGTTTGAGGAGGGGAGGGAGCCATTTCTCCAGGAGAAGATAACTCTGTAGTCTGGAGATCAGGTGTGATTCTGTGAGAATGCCAGGCAACACCTGGAGGTTGGCAGTCCTAGATCCAACTAGGGTTCTCAACTTTGAGTTGGAAAATTCCTGGATTTTGGGAGGGGGGAGTCTAGGGAGAGGGGGTTGGGCAGGGGAGGGAACTCAGCAGGGAATAAATGTAGGGTTGTCAACCTCCAGGTGGCACCTGGAGATCTCCTGCTATTACAATTGATCTCTAGATGACCAACAGATCTCCCCCTGGAGAAAATGGCTGCTTAGGTCAGTGGGCTGTATGGCATAATACCCTACTGAGGTCCCTCCTCTCGCCAAACCCCACCCACCCCAGGCTCCACCCCCCAAATCTCCAGGTATTTCCCAACCCAGAGCTGACAACCCTATAGAGTCCTCCTTCCAAAGCAGCCATTTTGGAAATCCAGGAGATCTCCAGACCCCACCTGAGGTTGACAACCCTGGATCCCACCCAGCACCTTGCATCTCCTGAAGAGTTGTTGTCCAAGAGTTGCTGAAGAGGGGAGGGACTTCAATGCCACAAAGTCTAATTGCCAAAGTGGCCATTTTCTCCAGGGGAACTGACCTCTGTTGCTTGGAGATCAGTTGTAGTAGCGGGAGATCTCCAGCCACCACCTGGAGGTTGGAAATCCTAACATGACTGAATCCTGACCTTTTAAAAAAGAATTCGCCCCCAAGAATTAAATTCTTGTGGGAATATGGGTCAAACGTTAAGGCTTTTCCCAAGTCCGTTCATGTTGTCTTACTCTGTAGGTTTCAGAGTTCTGTAAAGGATAAAGTTGTGACAGAAACCTCTTCCAGATGTTCACTTCCTGGTGGGACATCTTTCCAAATTTCTTTTCTTGTGCCACTAAAAAAGACATTATGGTTTTCCAATGGTTAGTTTAGCTAAAGCCTCCCCCTTTCAGCAAGAACTAGAAGTTCATGAATGCTGTTTGGGGCCTCCAATCTACCCCACAGGAATGCATGGGTGGAACATAATGTCCATTTGGTGAAAGAATTTCTGTGGCATTTGGACTACTAGAAGCCCTTCCGTAATAGACGAAAGCTGTGGGATAAACATTCATTTTAAAATGTTGAACTCAATGATGGCAATAATAGGCAACTTCCAGTTACTTAAACCCTCTTACTGGTTTTCAAGATTAACATTAAGTTCAGGGATGCAATTTCTCCTTTACTCATCGGTATTAAAAATCCCAAATGTTTGAAGTGCTGTTTCCAGCCCAAAAAGACACTCCCTATGAGGCCCGGTTGATTGGGGTTTGGCTGATAGGCATAGGTGTGGATTTCCTTTTTTAAACAACGATGTATTATTTTTTACCAATTATTTTATTGTTGTATTTATTATTTAATTATGTTTTCCCCCCATTTTTATTACTTGGAAACAAAGAAAAACAAACTCCACATTGTAAATATAAGATCCAAGTTGTTCAAAAGCCAACTCCAGTATAACATCTGTTAATTTTCCATTTGTTGAACCTTTTGTTTCCAAATACCAATGCCACTTAAGGGTTTCCTTTTTAAGCAAGCCGTTGATCTAATCGTACAAAACATGTCTTTTGATTCATCTAAATGTTCTTTTTTATCGGAGAAGATTGGTTGGTTGGTGAACTGGGTTGGTTTCCCCACTCCTCCACATGAAGCCAGCTGGGTGACCCTTGGGCTAGTCACAGTTCTATTAAGAGCTCTCTCAGCCCCACCTACCTCACAGGGTGTCTGTTGTGGGGAGAGGAAGGGAAGGGGATTGTAAGCCAGTTTGATTCTTCCTTAAGTGGTAGAGAAAGTTGGCATTATAAAAACCAACTCTTCTTCTTCCTCCACTGTCTAAATTACAACCTGTTAGGCAAAGCTTCTGCTTGAAATAACTGCTTGAGTTATTATTACAGTAATGCATAACTAGGGTTGCCAAACTCCAGGTGGTGGGTGGAGATCTCCCGCTATTACAACTGATCTCCAGGCGACAGAAATCAGCTCCCCTGTAGAAAATGGCCGCTTTGGCCATTGGACTCTATGGCATTGAAGTCCCTCCCCTCTCCAAACCCTGCCCTCCTCAAGCTCAGCCCCAAAATATTCAGGTAATTCCCAACCTGGAGCTGGCAACCCTATGCATAATCTAAACCCCTGACATTTTATAACTGACTCGGACTCCTATGGCAGTAGGGTTTACACCCCCTTAGTGGGGGCGGGGAATCCCCCACCCTCAGCTCCCATTTCCTGCCCCTGCTCAGAGCGGTGACAGAAGAAAAATTTAAAAAGGCCATCCGGCTGGAAAGCCATAGAGTTTCCAGCAATTCCTAGAGTGACATAATATCACTTCCAGTTTTTCCACCGACGTGACATCACGACGTGGCAAGGGCTGTCCAAATGCCCCTCACAGACACCAGTTTCACACTGGTTGCCTGGCCATGCCCTATTGTAGTGCCTTATTAACTTAGTTTATGGGGAAAACATATATTCTTTCACATATATGCATATTCATATAGCATGACACACACACACACACACACATATATTCTTATGTACAGATCTAGAATCACTATGCATGATGGGTAAAGTAGCAATCTTTGGTCAAAGAGATTCACTATTGTGAAGCCTGGGTCAGGTTGACCCAGCAAGCAGTTTGCAAGCCAGCTGATCTCACTTGGTACAGGCAGGTTCCCTAATTAAGCCTGGAGCTTTGATTTAAGACAAGAAGTGTCATCCTGGAATGTAAATTTGTGTTTCCTCATTAACCATTAGGGAACGCCTTGAAGAGCATTTTCTATTGGATATGCAAATAGTTGCTTATACGTCTATAAGGGTTTATTGGGCAGTTGAGTCTTACGTGTGTATTACGCCTCTGTAACCACCCATTATCAAAGTCTATATCCATGCTTGCAACCCTTTGATGTGTGTGGAAATTGCTCTGCGCTTTAGGCAATTTCCACCAGCTTTTTGTGTATTGGCCAATAAAAACAAACTGCTTTGAATCTTCAACTTCCAACTGTTTTATTGTGATTGAATATTGATATGATACGACAAGCTTATCACTATGTGGCAGCCACTTCCTGGTTGCATGCAACGCTCAGTGTCAGAATTCCAAAGGTGCTGGCAGTCTCAGAAAGGCTGGGCTCAGGAAACATTTGTTCAATGTGTGTGTGTGTGTGTGTGTGTGTGTGGGTATTTGTGGGGGAAGAGACCTACCATGGATTGTGCAGAGGACTTGATCTCTGCTACTTCTTCCCTTCGATCATTGGTGGACTGGAGCCAACGTTGCTAGTTGGAAGTCAGTCTCAGAAACCCAGGCAGGTCAGCTGAAAAGAAGCCCAGTAAGAAGAAAGAGATGCTGCTCCATTGGGCAAGGATAGGGTTGCCAGGTCCCTCTTCACCACTGGCGGGAGGTTTTTGGGGTGGAGCCTGAGGAGGGCAGGGTTTGGGGAGGGATTTCAATGCCATAGAGTCCAGTTGCCATAGCGGACATTTTCTCCAGGTGAACTAATCTCTGTCGGCTGGAGATCAGGTGTAATAGCAGGAGATCTCCTGCTAGTACCTGGAGGCTGGCAGCCCTAGGCAAGGGCCATTGAAGGGCTTAGCCAATCAGAGTGCAGCCTCAGTGACAGCAGCTAAATTTGGGGGTATTTCTAGTGACACCAACCTGGGGATCCTCTGGAATTAAAGCTAATTTCCAGGCTACAGAGATCAGTTCCCCTGGAGAAAAAGGCTGCTTTGGAGGGTGGACTCTACGGTATTGTACCCCACTGAGGTCCTGTCCCTCCCCAAGCCCCTCCCTCCCCACCTCTGCCCCACGTGCTGGTCTTTTCCTTGCTCTGTCTTTCATGTTGCGCTCGTTTGGAGCTCAATCTATCAATCAATTAAACCATTTATTGGCTGCCTTTCTTCCTTATGGAACTCAAGGCGGCCTACAGTAAAATACATAAAACAGAGTACACAAAATGCATAAAGCCACAATTCAGGACTGCTTTAATGAAATGCAGTCCTAAATGAAACCATCTTCCCCTGCCTTCCAAAGATCGAAAGTGAGGGGGCCAGGAAGGGTTGCCAACCTCCAGGTACTAGCTGGAGATCTCCCTCTATCACAACTGATCTCCAGCTGATAGAGATCAGTTCCTCTGGAGAAAATGGCTGCTTTGGCCATTGGACTCTATGGCATTGAAGCCCCTACCCTCTCCAAACCCTGCCCTTCTCAGGCTCCACCCCCAAAATCTCCCTAGGGCCTGGTGCACCTCCTTGGGGAGGTTGTTCCATAATTGTGGGGCTGCCACTGAAAAGGCCACTTTCATGTATCTACCCAACGAGCTTTTTAGGGCTGTTTAGCTTGGAAAGAAGGGGGCTGAGGGGAGACATGATAGAGGTCTATAAAATTATGCATGGTTTGGAGAGAGTGGACAGGGAGATGTTTTTCTCTCCCTCTCCCATAATACTAGAACACGGGGTCATCTGCTAAAGCTGGAGGGTGAGAGATTCAAAACAGATAAAAGGAAGTATTTTTTCACACAACGCATAGTTAAGTTGTGGAACTCCCTGCCCCAGGATGTGGTGATGGCTGCCAGCTTGGAGGGCTTTAAGAGGGGAGTGGACGTGTTCATGGAGGAGAGGGGTATTCATGGCTGTTAGTTAGAATGGATGCTGGTCATGCTGCATGCCTGTTCTCTCTAGTATCAGAGGAGCACGCCTGTTGTTTTGGGTGCGGTGGAGCACAGGCAAGATGGTGCTGCTGCACTCATCTTGTTGGTGGGCTTCCTAGAGGCCCCTGGTTGGCCACTGTGTGAACAGACTGCTGGACTTGATGGGCCTGGGTCTGATCCAGCAGGGCCTTTCTTATGTTCTTATGTTTTTTGTTCGATGGGACAGTCAAGAGGGCCTCTCCCTGTGAGCTTAGTTTCCCGGCAGGAAGAAGATGGTCCTTAAAATACCCCAGTCCCAAGCCATGTAGGGCTGAAAAGTCAAAACCAACACCTTGAATTAGTGCCATGCCAACACACAGCTGAATTGAAAGAACCCCCTTTGCTAAGTTGCTCGTTTATGACCCTTTTGCTTGAAGTAGCGACGACGTCCAGCGTATCTTTTCAGAATATCGCAAGTCGGCAGGGTTGCCAGGTCCCTCTTTGCCACTGGCGGGAGATTTTTGCAGCAGAGCCTGAGGAGGGTGGGGTTTGTGGAGGGGAGGGGCTTCAATGCCATAGGGTCCAATTGCCAAAGCGGCCATTTTCTCCAGGGGAACTGACCTCTATCGGCTTGAGATCAGTTGTAATAGCAGGAGATCTCCAGCTAGTACCTTAAGGTTATACAAATCAATACCAAAAGGGAAGTGATACCTGGGACACACATATACATAACGTACCACTGATGCACTGCATAAGTTAAAATTGTGTTACAGTAAAACTATATGGATTGATGTTAAGTTTTAAGGGATTAATGTATTCATGTGTGTAATTTTTGTTTTAAATTCTGTTTGAGAGCAACAGGAGCAAAATCAGAAGGTCAAGATTTTCCTGTACAGCAACAACAGACTTCTGATGAAGCTAATGCAATTAGCGAAACACGTACAAGATTCACGAAACCTTATAAACTTGCATAGATTGTTGCAACTTGTATACATAGTTTTCTTGCATAACTTGAATCATTTGTTGGAAATCGCATTTTTGAAACCACATAAACCATTCTATTCAGTGCATCAGTGCATCAGTGGTACTTTATGTGGTATTTTCCTGCATTGTGCAGGGGGCTGGACTTGATAACCCTGGTGGTCCCTTCCAATTCTATGGTTCTATGATTCTATGTATCTGGGGGTACCTGGAGTTTGGCAACCCTACAGGTCGGCATGTGAAAGTGATGGATTGATGCTCGCCTAGGTGAGAAAGAGAGAGTCCGCCCTGGCTGCTACAACCCCGCCAGGAGATGATCGGATCATCTGACCAAGGGAATGGCAAGAAAGCAATCTGGCGCAGATAATCAAAACCACGACGGCGAAACAGATGTGGAGCACTTTAGAAGCTCTCCTGGAACACCGAACCCAATGGGAAAGAGCTCAAATAATAAAACGGGGGGAGGATCCTGGCGAGAAATATGGCGTGCTGACACTTTTACGACCTGAGATGCTTACAATATACAGAAACTGCGTTTTGTTTGCTTTCCAGACGCAGCTTGAGATCACATGCTCAGTCCTCTCGGCTGCCACTCGGAGTCAGGAAGGACAATATATTTTCCTTTCCAAATAGGCCTAGTGATTCCCGTCAGGTGCAGAAAGGAAATAAATTACAGGAGACATTTCGTGTCTATTAATCAGTTGGGTTTGTCATCTTCCAACCCTTGATCCCCATGAAAGAAAGTGGAGATGGGGGGAGGGGGGTGTTCCTGGGGAGGAACCTTCTCTTCTCGGCTTCCTTGCAAACCTGCCAAGAGGAACTTTCTCCCCAGGAAAAACAGGGCACTCCATTGAGGGTCAGGGTTGCCAGCTGCCTGGAGAGAGAGGAAAAAATCTTCTCCCTTTAATAGTTTCTGTTTACCAGGTGATGGCATTTACCTCCCTCCATGAAAAACTGGCACTTTCCTACACATTATTTGTTTGTTTACTTCATTTACAGCTGACCTTCTCCCCGATGGGGACCCAACGAGGCTTCCATCGAGATCAGATCACTCCAAATTTTTTCGAGAAGCGTCCACAGTTGCAGAAAGCTGTCGTCGGGATGTTGACTGGAGTGAGTTGCAGGTAGAGCCAAAGCAGCCATTTTTCTCCAGGTGAACTAATCTCTATCGGCTGGAGGTCATAGCAGGAGATCTCCAGCTAGTACCTGGAGGTTTTTTGGGGGGGAGAAAATAGACACCACTGTACTAGTATCGGGAGATTAGGAAGTCAGTACAGGAGCGAAAAACACATATAGGTTCAAAGACTGTTTATATGCTACTGTGTCTAATATAATAGGCACTCATAAATACACAAGGTGAACAACACATACAATCATATCAAGCACAAACATACAAAACCATCTCAGGGGTGGTGGTAACAAGGAACAGTTCAATTCAAAAGTGCAATGTCTCAAAGTATACAGAACAATCTTCTGTATTTTGTATACATCTCATGCAGGTGTGTGCAATATAAGAGGAATGTGCAATATAAGAGGAACATGCTCGGACTGATGAAGAATTCAATTGCAAAGAATTTGAAACGGCCGTATCCTCCATGAAGTTATTCCTCCCTGAATATTAAATATCTATTATATCTGCTCACTTACCTGCATGAGATGTATACAAAATACAGAAGATTGATGTGTATACTTTGAGAGACATTGCACTTTTGAATTGAACTGTTCCTTGTTACCACCATCCCTGAGATGGTTTTGTATGTTTGTGCTTGATATGATTGTATGTGTTGTTCACCTTGTGTATTTATGAGTGCCTATTATATTAGACACAGTAGCACAGTCTTAGTACCTGGAGGTTGGCAACCCTAACTCAGCTGATAGAGATCAGTTCCCTTGGAGAAAATTGCCAAATTGGACTCTGTGCCGTTGAAGTTCCTCCTCCTCCTCCTCCTCCTCCTCCTCCTCACACGTTCTTTCAGCATACGTAGAACATGATGGGCGGTAGCCCACAAAGTTATCATCTGGTTTCAGATTGTAGGGGCCTTTTCATAGAGGAATATCTGTACTGAAACAAAACAGGTACATCAGCTGCCGTGAGCCCCCACAAATGTTTATTTTGTTTTGCGCTGACTGGAAAGCCAGATGAAGACTCCCACTGGCCGTACATGAGAGCACACACATTTCTTTCCTACAAGGAGGCTTTCCTCTCCTGGAAAATGGTGTGTCTGACACAGGAAAGCAAATTCTGCTTGAATGTCGGAAGGGAAAAGAGGGGAGTGGACCTGTGTTTTAAAACATGTTATTTCCTTCAATAAACCTTTAATGGCATATCCAATATTACAAAGAGGAAAAAACAGTATAAATACAACTATCAGCTAAAAAAGCTAAAACAAACATAAAATCATAACACAGAGTTTCCCAAATTTTTCATTGTTAACACATCGACTAAGAAATTGGCCACCGCCACAGTGATCTCTACTGTTGTATCATCCAATAAAATTTGACATTTTATTTTATTAGGAAGATAATATTTAGAATGTATCCAAGTATTTAACCATTTCTTCCTAGCGGATGCGTATAATGAGCAATCCAGCAATATGTGCTCGATTGAGTCCAAAGGGTTGGAGCCACATTCACATTTCCGTTCCTGTTTAGGAATATTTTGAAACCTTCCATATAACAACTTTGATGGGAAGGCATTTACTCGCGCAAGAGAAAAAACTCTGCGATGGCTAGGACTATCAAGACTGTATAGATAATAGGGGATAAAAACATGTTATTTATTCATGGCAATTTAGCCTGATTTCTCCAATGAATGTCCGCTCATTGACTAGGGTTGCCAGGTTGCTCCTCGCCACCGGTGAAAGCTTTGTGGGGGCATGGCTGGCGGCTACGATTGAGGCGCACTTAACCCGTGCGCCGCACTGACGTCACTTCTGGGTTTACCCGGAAGTGAAGCGGACGATCTAGCAATCGCCTCCGAAACTCTGTCGTTTTGGAGGCGATTGCTAGAATGTCTGCGTCGCTTCCAGCTAAACCCAGAAGTGATGTCGGTGCAAGCCTACTCATAACCATATTCCAAAGGTTGCTTTGTATGCTACACTTCGTAATATACAAGTTGAGGACCCTTGAGGAAACTTTGGAAGAGGCAAGCCTCCTCATCAAAGTCTTCTCGTAAAAATTCAGTCCTGAGTGTTCAGTTCTACTATCTGAACTCAGGCAAGCCAGGCATGAGTAGGGTTACTACCTCCCGGTTGGAAAATACCTGGAAATTTTGGGGGTGGAGCCTGAGGAGGCCGGGCTTAGGGAGGAGAGGGATCTCAGCGGGGTATAATGCCATAGAGTCCACCTTCCAAAGCAGCCGTTTTCTCCAGGGGAACTGATCTCTGTCGTCTGCCAATCAGTTGTAGTTCCCGGAGATCTCCAGCCACCACGTTCCAGTAAGCAACTGGCAGGAAGGTTACTAGAAGTACTTCTGTTGAAATGGCTTGTGGCATTAAGTGCTAGCATAATCTTAATGAGAATTCACCTTATGCACAAGAACATGCCGACACGACGCATGTCAATTTCATTCTTCAAAGCAACTGATGAAGGATGCTTCCTGGCACGAAAGGGACCAACAAGCCGGCCTTACCCTTTTGCGTCTACATTCGGACATCCGTTCCTTCGATCTATCGAACGATTGCTATTTGAAGTCTTGTGCTTTGCTATTATTGTTTGAAGACTTGTATATTACCATCCATTGCATTGTCCTTTTGGTATGCTAGATAGCATGTTCATTTAGGACAGTGGTTCCCAACCTTTTTTTGACCAGGGACCACTAGGACCTTTTTGATCAGTGCAGGGACCCCAAGGTTCAAAATAAAAATTCTGAGAATTTGAAAATAAACTTTAATCCTAACTGTTAGGTAAACAACAATATTTTCTGGTAGGGTATGAGCTTTCGTGAGCCACAGCTCACTACTTCAGATATCTTCAGGTATCTGAAGAAGTGAGCTGTGGCTCCCGAAACTCATACCATACCAAAAATATTGTTGTTAGTCTTGAAGGTGCTACTGGACTCTTGCCCTTTTCTACTACTGCAGACAGACTAACACGGCTACCCACTGTGAATTATCTTGTTAGGTAAACATTAAACTTAGAATAATATTTGAATATATATTTTTATAATAGAGAACTTTTAATTGAAAATATTAATTTATTATGGGTTTATAACTTTGTTTCGCGGACCCCTGGTTTGGTTCTCGTGGACCCCTAGGGGTCCACGGACCCCTGGTTGGGAACCAGTGATTTAGGACAATTGGTTTTGTTTAGGACTTCTGTATTGGCACAGCTGGATATTGTAGGTTTGTGCATATTTGTTAATATTGTATGTGTATATGTTCATGACTTTATAGTACAGTGCCATTACATTTCTATTTCTAGGCCATCGTGCTGCTTCCTTTTTGCTAGTGTCAGCCCTTGGCCCACAGAACCAGAAATCACCACAAAGTCTTATAGAGTCCAAACAGATGGCTTTTACTGATCAAATAGGCATACAGTGCAAACGAATAAAATGACAGCTATGAAAGGCTCACTAGCTGGGAGATATTATAAGGCAGGAAAGGCGGGAGATTACACGCAGGAATACAGTTTCCCAGGAGCTGAGTTCCCAGGCTTAGGCATGCGACCTTGGGGGGCAGACAATACAGCACAGAGACAGAGGCAATAACGAAACCGAGATAGCAGCCTGACATTCTGCTCCCCTCAAGGCCCCCTCCCAGTTCGCAAGGGGGCTGGCCTGTCCGGGTAAGCAATGTGAAAGGCGTCGACGAGGTCGGGGGCGGAGACATCCCGTGCGCGCACCCATTCGTCATAGGCAGGGGGAAAATGTTTCCAACGAACTAGATATTGGAGAGTGCCATGGTGAATACGGGAGTCAAGGATCTTGGAGACTTCGAAGTGTTCTTCCCCCCCCACCATGATGGGCTGCGCAGGCGGTGGGTCCGGATGCCACCGTGGAGAAGCAACATGGGGTTTGAGGAGGCTTATGTGGAAAACAGGATGCACACGCCTCAAGGATTTGGGGAGAGCCAGTTCCACTGTGACAGGGTTTATGACCCGCGTAATGGGGAAAGGGCCAATGAATTTGGCGCTGAGTTTATGGCACGGTTGGGTGGAACGGAGGTTTTTGGTGGAAAGGTAAACCAAAGCACCCACTTGCAGATCACCCCCGGGGGAGCGATGTTTGTCAGCTTGCGCTTTGTATTTACGTTTGGCCCGGTCGAGGTTGCTAACGAGCCAGGGCCAAGTGGTACGGAGGGCGTGTGCCCAGGAGGCAATGTCGGGGTTCCCCTCCCCCTCTACATCATCTGTAGGAACGATGGGACTGAAATCTTGTCCATACACAGCAAAAAACGGGCTAAAACCTGTGGATTGATGCATGGCATTATTGTAGGCATATTCTGCTAAAGGTAACAGTTCCACCCAGTTATCCTGGTGGTAGTTAACATAACAACGCAAATAACATTCAAGTACAGCATTGACACGTTCAGTTTGACCATCAGTTTGAGGATGGTATGCACTAGATAATCCCTGTTCCACCCCCACCAACTTGAGGAAAGCTTTCCAAAACTTAGAAACGAAACCACTTCCGCGGTCACAAATTATTTTACGCGGAAACGAATGTAAACGAAATATATGCGTCACGAAGAGGCGGGCCAGTTTCTGAGCAGAGGGGATCCCTGCACATGGAATCAAATGTATTTGCTTAGAAAACAAATCAGTAACAACCCACAACACAGTTTTACCCCCACTGAGAGGGAGATCAGTCATGAAGTCCATAGCAATCACTTCCCAAGGTCTGCTGGGCGTTTCAAGAGGTTGTAGCAGTCCCGGGGGTTTGCCCTGCGATCGTTTCGCAGCGGCACAAACGGGACAGCTGCGGATGAAGGAGTCAATGTCGGAACGCATTCCCCCCCACCAGAACTGTCTGCGCAATAAGTGAAGGGTCTTCAGAAACCCAAAGTGCCCAGCTGTTTTGGCTCCATGAGCTAAATGTAAAACGTCCTTCCGGAGAGCTTTGGGTACATACAATTTTGAGTCTTTGTACCAGGACCCCCCTTGTTCCAAAACACCAGGAGGTAGGGTATGAGCGGAACGTTCTAAAAGGCACTGGTCCCGAAGGACAGTTAAAAAGGATTCGGAGATGGGGATTTTGGAGGGAGCCCCCCCGTCGGTCCTGGAGATCTGAGAAATAGTTATAGGGTTAGTGCTTACGTGCGGCGGCGCGCAGACTGCAGGCGGCTGAGCGGTCGGAGGGGTAGGAGGGGCGGGAACTCCGGTCTGTTGCGGCGGCGGCTGGGCAGCCGGTTGGGCTGGCGGAGCTTGCGAGTTAGGGAAGGCGTGTTGATGCTGGGATCGGGTTTGCACAGCCAGCATAGGTAGGGCCCCACGTTGCATAGGGGTGAACAGAGAGTTGGTAGGTCTTTCGAGTTTTACCGGATATTGTGGTAAACGGGAGAGGGCATCCGCGAGAACGTTCTGCTTCCCAGGGACGTGCTTCAGGGTGAAACGGAACTGAGCAAAGAACTCCGCCCACCGTTGTTGTTTCGCTGATAGCTTATGGGACCCCGTGAGGGCAGCTAGATTTTTGTGATCGGTCCAAACTTCAAAGGGTACTTTAGACCCTTCCAAGAATTGCCGCCATAAAGTCAGTGCATGATGAACTGCAGAGGCCTCTTTCTCCCAGATGGGCCAGTTTAATTGAGCGTGCGCAAATTTTTTTGAAAAGTAAGCGCAAGGGTGAAGAAGACCGTCCGGTCCTTGCTGGAGGAGAGCCCCTCCCATGGCTACATCGGAAGCATCGACTTGCACAATGAACATTTGATTTGGGTCTGGGTGCCGTAGCACCGGCTCCGAAGTGAAGAGGCGTTTGAGGGCCAGAAAGGCGGCTTGGCATTGCTCAGTCCATAGGATTTTTGCGGAGGGCAAGGCAGCCGAGCTTACTTTTCCCTTAGTTTTCAGTAGGTCCGTAATGGGTAGAGCCACTTGGGCGAAGTTAGGGATGAATCCCCGATAGAAGTTTGCAAATCCCAGAAATTGCTGTACTTGCTTACGGTTGGTGGGGGGAGTCCAATCGAGGACGGCTTGGACTTTGGCGGGGTCCATGCGAAGACCTTGGTGGGAGATGATGTATCCCAAAAACGTGAGTTTGCTTTGGTGAAATTCACACTTAGCTAGTTTAGCGAACAGTTGATGGTTACGCAGGCGTTGTAGAACTTCCCTGACCAGAGTCACATGCTCGTCCATAGTTTTCGAATAAATGAGAATGTCATCTAAGTAGACCACCACCCCACGATATAGAAGGTCATGTAGGATTTCATTGATGAGTTGCATGAAGACCCCTGGGGCCCCTTTTAATCCGAATGGCATTACAAGGAATTCATACATTCCGAAACAGCTAGAGAAGGCAGTGAGGTGTTCATCTCCTTCGCGGATACGGACTCGGTAGTAGGCTTCCACCAAGTCTAATTTAGAGAACACACGGCCTTCCTGTAATTGTCCCAAAATATCCGATATTAATGGGATAGGATAGGCGTTGGTCTGGGTAACCGCATTGAGCTTTCTGAAGTCAATGCACAGGCGAAGGTCGCCCTCTTTTTTCCGGACGAAAAACGCGGGGGCCGAGTTTGGGGCATTCGAAGGGCGAATGAACCCTCTGGCGAGGTTTTTGTCCAAAAAGTCCCGGAGGACAGTGCGCTCGGAAGCGCTCATAGGGTAAATCTTACTTTTGGTTAATGTGCAGTCCTTTACTACTTCAATCGCACAGTCTGAGGCCCGGTGGGGGGGTAAGGCATCACATTCCCTAAGGTCGAAGACATCTTCAAAGTCCCGGTATACAGCGGGTAGAGCCAGTGGTACTGGGGCAGTAGAGGTTAACGCTGGAACGGGCGGAAATGGCAGAGCAAAGTTTTGCCGATGCTGGTCGCAAGTGGGACTAGCGAAAGAGATAGTGTTTGTTTCCCAATCAATATTGGGATTATGTCCTTTAATCCAGTTAATTCCCAAGACCACTTCAAATCGGATAGGGGCTATAGTGAAGTCTATTTGTTCCCAGTGGGAACCAATTCCCATTGCCACCCCTATGGTGCGATGATCAACTGGACCCCCCTGGAATTGGCTCCCGTCCATTTGAGCAAATTGGACGGGGGCGGGTAAAGCCTCTGAGTCGGCTCTGAGTGCAGCAAACGTGGCTTCGCTTATGAGAGTGCGACAGCAACCGGAGTCAATTAGTGCTTTGACGGGGATTTGTGGACCTCCGTTAAGTTGTTGTAAAACTGCATCTACGTAGACGGTGGAGTCCACTTCTTTGATTTTGGTAGGAGCATTCGGTTTGATAGGAAGATCCTGAGAGGTCTGTGGAGATGCTCCATTCACCACAGACCGGAGCCGTTTTTTGACAAGTCGAGGGGAGATTCCAGGTTTAAGGCTGGAGAAATCCAAGGGTTTTCCTCATCCGAAGAGGGAAAGCTGTCCCCCAATGGGGCACTTGTAATCCGAGACCCGGCGGGGTCGTTGGAAGCAGGCAGGGAGGCTGGGTCCCCGGCATGGAGTGCAGAGGGTGTGGGCCTTCCCGGAGCTGCGCTGCGGGTGGCCGCGGTGCCTCTGCGTGGTGGACGACCTCGGGTGCGGGTTGTCGTGCTGGGACGAAATAATTCCTGGCGGCGTGGGCAAACGGCTGCAAAGTGGCCCATTTCTCCGCATGTAAGACAGGCACCCCTCTGAAATCGGGCTTCACGTTCCTGGAGCGGACGTGGGGGATTTCGTGGGACGAGCAGTGGTGCCTTGGGTTGAGGCTTTTGGGTGCCCTTCTCCTTGTGCTTTTGACGGACGAGAGAAATAAAGCGGCGGCGGCTTTCCACTTCCTCGGCTAATAGGATCCAGCCTTCGAGGGTATCGGGATCGCCCCGCATGTAAGACCAGTTCAGAATGTCAGGATGCAAGGCTTCCCTGAAATGATGGATTAGGGTGGTCTCGGGCCAACCTACAATTTTACTTGCTAGTCGCTGAAATTCATCGGCAAATTCCCGAACTGTAGCAGAGCCTTGTTTTAATTGTAAGAGTTCCGTTTTGGCTCTTTCTCCCAGGAAGGGGTCCTCAAACCTCCTTCTCAGGGCAGTCATGAAGTTGTTGAGGGAACGAATCGCACGAGAGCGGGTGTCAAACTGGAGGACCATCCAGTCAGCCGCTTTGCCTGTCAGGAGGGAAGCTACGTACCGCACCCGGCTATCTTCCGTGGGGAAAAGTTGACCTTGTTCTCGCATATAACTGTCCACTTGATGCAAGAAACAAGGCAAAGTCTCAAGAGATCCGTCATACGTAGTCCTCAATTTGAGTTGCTTCCAAGGGCCGGGCGCGGGCTGACCCGGTTGCACGGGTGGTCCGGGCGGAGGAGCAACAGGAGCTCCGGGAGGCACGGGTGGAGCAGGCACATTAGCAGGTGGTTGCACGGGTGGTCCGGGCGGAGGAGCAACAGGAGCTCCAGGAGGTAAGGGTGGAGCAGGCACATTAGCGGGTGGTTGTACGGGTACCCCCTGACCCGGTATCGGAACGGGCTGTCTCTGAGCTATCAGGGTTTGTTGTAATTGCCTGTTCTCGTGAAGCATAAGTTCCATTACTTCTTGGAGTTGATCAACACGGTCGGAGAGCTCCCGATTCTGGGCTCGTAAAAGATGAACCTCCTCACTTGGGCCACCAGTAAGATGAGGCTTACTGGTTCGGAAGCTCGTGGCCCATTGAGAGCTATCCCCATATAAATCCTCGTCTTCAGACTCATCTGAGTCTCGACGTCGGTCAGCCAAACGGCGTGCGCGTTGGGTCGCACGCGACGGGACAAACGCCGGGGAAAAAGTTAGACCTGATAGTCCCAGTACATAGTCCTTGGGGCGCGTGTCCACGTTCGCCTGATTCCTTGCTGCAGCCGCCCTGGCTGCTTCCGCCGCCTCTCTCTCTCTTGCGACCCTAGCCGCTTCGGCGGCTTGCTGATCCGCAAGAACTTTGGCGTTCTCAAGTCTTAGGGCAGCCTCTGCCGTAATGCGCGGCAAAAGTTCTGTCTCGAGGAGCAAGAGTATGGGGTCAGGTTCCCCGCCCAGCAGAGGTTGTACTCGAACCGCCAGTGCGGATGCCTCGGCTCCAAACGTCGGGGTCAAAACTTGAGCCAAGGTGGCTACCGGGGTGTCCTTTGTACATTCCACAAGGAGAAGAGCGGTGCTAATAGCGACTCACTTGGCCTCAGCCTGGCAGCTGGCCGCATCCGGGATCAGGGAAAAACCCTCCGGCGGGGCTCCCGCCATGGTAGAAAGAGTTTGTCGAGAAATAAGATTATCCAAAAGTCCAGTTAATATTTGTAAATCCTCAGTCGCCAATCGGGCATCGTCCAGTAATTGATCCAAGTCCTGAAGATCTAAACGAGCATCAGTATCCTCCGATGTTAACATCCAGAGACGTCCTGTAAGAGATTGCCACTGCGCGTGTACCAGTCCCCTCAAGTGGCAAACCTCTCGGTTCGTCCGGAAAAGTTCAGCGATTAAGTCCTGTAACAGAGTAGGTGTGAGAGATCCCCCTCTCTGAGTTTGCTTCTCCAAATCAGTTGCTCAGACGTTGATACAGAAACAATCGATTTATTGAAGCCTTCAGGAGATGAGACAGGCACAGGTAGAAAGTTGCAAGTGAGGGGCTATACGGGTTTACAGAATATATTGACTCCAGGGCACTGGGGCACTGGGGTTCACACTTATTGTTATGGGAAGTTACAAGCTTGGCATAATACAAAACATCAGACAGATCCCAGGAAGTCTGGGCGGCTATCACACTTCCAAGGCCGCATCGGCCTGAGGGAGTACTGGCAGGAAGAACAGCGGGGGGGGGGAAGATACATGGGCCATCAGGCCTGGCGCCTGAGACCAGAAGGTGTGAACTGCTTTTACGAGTTCACTGATAACACAGCAGGTGATGGAAAGCAGAGACACAAAGACAGAGACCCTCACATTCTGCCCCCCTTAAGGCCCCCCCCCGGGGTCCCCGAGAGGACGAGGCTTATCGGGATAAGCAAGGTGGAATTCCCGGACTAAGCGAGGAGCCGCCATGTGGGGTGCGGCCACCCATTCGTCATGAGCGGAGCCAAGGTTTTTCCAGCGAACAAAGTAAAACAGTTTCCCTTTCTTCCATTTGGAGTCTAAAACCTTGGATATTTCCAAATGGGTGTCCCCTCCTACTACGGTAGGAATCTCGTGTGCGGGAGGGGGGTGGAACTGGGGGGCTGCCACATAGGGTTTGAGGAGGCTTATATGAAAGACTGGATGGACTCCTTTCAGAGTTTTTGGGAGGTCCAGTTCCACAGTAACCTCGTTGATTACTCTGGTAATGGGGAAAGGTCCCACATAACGGTCGCTCAGTTTTTTGCAGGGGCGAAGAGAGCGGAGGTTTTTGGTGGACAGATAGACTTGCTCCCCCACCTTGAGTTCCCATCCCGGAGACCGGTGTTTGTCTGCTTGTTCCTTGTACTTGCTTTTTGCCCTTTCCAGATTTTTGAGCAACCATGGCCAGGTGGATTTAACCACCTGAATCCACTCCTGAAGGTCAGGGGTAGACTGGAGCTCTGGCGAGACGGGGGCAGAACCGAAAGGGCCGAAATCCGTCCCGTATATAACTTGGAAGGGACTAAAGCCGGTAGAGGAATGAGGCGCATTGTTATACGCATATTCGGCAAATGGCAGCAGGTCGACCCAGTCGTCCTGGTGGAAATTTACATAGCAACGCAAATAACATTCTACCACCGCATTTACTCGTTCTGTTTGACCATCCGTTTGGGGGTGATAGGCGGAAGAAAGGCCCTGCTCTTCCACTCCCATTAACTTTAGGAAGGCCCGCCAGAATTTGGCAACAAACTGGACCCCCCTGTCGGAGAGGACCTTCCTCGGGATCGAGTGTAGCCTGAGGACGTGTGTGATGAACAGTTTAGCTAAGCCCTGGGCTGAAGGAAGGCCTGCACATGGAACGAAGTGAACCTGTTTGGAAAAGAGGTCTGTGATAACCCAAAGAACCGTTTTTCCCCGACTCGGAGGTAGGTCGGTGATAAAATCCATGGCGATGACTTCCCAGGGACGGGAGGGGCTCTCAAGCGGTTTGAGAAGCCCTGGGGGTTTTCCCATCCGTTTCTTGGCTGTGGCGCAGGTGGGGCAGCTGCGCACATACAACTCTACATCAGATCTCATACCGGGCCACCAGAATTGTCTTCGAACCAGGTGAAGCGTTTTTATGAAACCAAAATGACCCGCTAGCCTGGCACCATGTACAAGTCCCAATACTTCCTTGCGAAGAGAGGAGGGGACGTACAGTTTCCCCCCTTGCACCCACCAAGTGTTGGTACGTTCCAGACCAGTGGGGAGGAGATGATGCTCCTCCTCCTGCAAGGAGGCGTCCCGGAGTCGCTGTTGGAAGGCTTCCGGGATGCCTTTGAGTGTAGGGGGGGTCTCCGGTGGTCGGGCTTGGGACCGGGTGGTGACGGCTAAGCTAGGAACTTCCCCTCGCTGCTCGGGAGTGAACAGGGAGTCGACTGGGCGATCGAAATCGTTGCGATACTGGGGAAGTCGTGACAAAGCGTCGGCTAGGGCATTTTCTTTGCCAGGGACATGTCTGAGAGTGAACCGGAACTTAGCGAAAAATTGGGCCCACCGAACCTGTTTGGCATTGAGTTTTCTAGCCCCCTTGAGGGCCTCAAGATTCTTGTGATCGGTACACACTTCGAATGGCAGTTCGGCCCCTTCCAAGAAGTGTCGCCATATGGTAAGGGCATGTTTGACCGCTGCTGCCTCCTTCTCCCAAATGGCCCAGTTGATTTCAGACTGGGAAAACTTCTTGGAGAAGTAGGCGCATGGTCTCAACCGTCCCCCCTCATCCCTCTGCAATAGGGCCCCGCCCATGGCTACATCCGAGGCATCCACTTGCACCACAAAAGGCTTGGTGCAATCTGGGTGAGCCAAAACGGGTTCGGATGAAAAAAGTAGCTTCAAACGTTCAAAAGCTAGCTGGCACTGGGGGGACCATTGCAAACGGGCTGAGGGAAGCGCGGCGCTAGCCCCCTTGTCCTTGGTACGCAACAGGGCAGTGAGGGGAAGCGCAACTTGGGCAAAGTTAGGAATGAAGTTCCGGTAAAAATTGGCAAACCCCAAAAACTGCTGAAGTTGGCGGCGGGTAGTGGGGGGTTCCCAGTCCCGCACTGCCTGGACCTTGGCGGGGTCCATTTCCAACCCTTGGTGGGAGATCACATACCCCAGAAATGTAATGGAGGGTTGGTGGAATTCACATTTGGACACCTTAGCATACAGTTTGTGCTCCCGCAGCCGCTGGAGCACCTCTCGCACTAGGCGCACATGGTCTTCCATGGTTTCAGAGTAAATAAGGATGTCATCGAGAAATACCACCACCCCCCGAAACAGTAAATCATGCAAAACCTCATTAATTAATTGCATAAAGACACTCGGAGCCCCCGAAAGTCCGAACGGCATGACTAGGTACTCAAACATCCCAAAACAACTGGAAAAGGCCGTTTTGGGTTCATCTCCTTCTTTGATGCGAATGCGGTGGTAGGCTTCTACCAAGTCCAGTTTGGTGAAGATTCGGCCCTCCTTTAATTGTGCTAGAAGGTCAGGAATAAGAGGGAGGGGGTAAGCATTAGACTGGGTGACTGCGTTCAGTCTGCGAAAGTCAATACACAGTCTTAAATCTCCCGTCTTTTTCTTTACAAAGAAAGCTGGGGCTGAATAAGGAGCCTTGGAGGGGCGTATGAAACCCCTCGCCAGATTGACATCCAGATAGTCTCGCAACACTGTCTTTTCACTAGGGCTCATGGGGTAAACCTTTCCCTTAGACAGTTTGCCTTCCCCTACAATCTCGATGGCACAGTCCGTTTCTCTGTGGGGAGGCAGTTCGTCGCACTCTCTAACATCAAAAACATCAGTAAATTGCGAGTACTCAGAGGGTAATTGAGGAGAGACTGGGGCGGGGGACCCTACCAGTGCGGCGGCTGGAGTCCTGAGTACCCGTTCCTTGTCATGCAACCCACAGGGGTTTTCGGGGAAGGAAAGCACCCGTTTAACCCAATCAATGGAGGGATTGTGCCCCCTTAACCAGTTCATCCCTAACACCACAGGGGTTACAATAGGGGCGATAGTGAAATACAACCGTTCCCAATGTTCCCCCACGGACATAATCACGGCTGCAGTTCTGTGGGTCACCGGGCCCCGTTTAAAGTCACTCCCGTCCATTTGGGAAAAACGGAGGGGTCCCGGAAGCCGCTTGCGCCGGACACCCAACTTCTTGGCAGTTTCCTCATTTATCATGGTGCGGGCACACCCCGAGTCGACCAACGCGGGGACCTCTAACGGGGGACCCCCTTTGGGTAGGGACAGATGGACACGCACAAATACATTGTCCTCTTGGGCGCTTACCATCGGTGGAGCTCCTTGCACAACGATAGGGACGGTCTGCTGCGGAGCCCCCTCTACAGCAGACCGACGGCGTTTTTTGCCGGCTGTTCCCACTCTTCCTCCTCGCTGGAAGAGGGGGACGGGGTAGTGGCCTCCGGGGAGCCGTCCGAATCAAAGACGGTATTTGTAATCCGGGACCCCGATGGGACCGTAGAGTCGGATGCCCCATCCTGGGGACGTGCGTGGAGAGCGGAGGGTGCGCCGGAGCGCCGGCTCAGTGGTCCACTTCTGCGGCGAGGCTGGCTGTCGGCGGCCGGTTTCGTCGGCTCGGCCTGGGTTTGGCGGGGAGGGGTCGGACGGCCTGAGCGAGAGGGGCATTGCGATGCAAAGTGACCCTTTCCCCCGCAGATCAGGCAGACGCCGGCCTCGAACCGCTTGCGGCGTTCCGCGGCCGAGAGGACCCCGCCACCCCCTTGCCGGAGTTCCCGGCCACGGTCACCCCGGGGCCTGGGGTCTCGCCCAATCCGTTGCTTGGACAAGTTCAGGAGTTGTTTGCGATTCTCGATGTCAGCAGCATGGCGAACCCAACCTTCCACATCCGGGGGGTTCCCTTGCATGAAGGCCCAATGTTGGAGGTCTGGGTTGAGACCCTCCCTGAAACATTGTACCAAGGTAGCCTCACTCCAGTCCAGAATTCGGCTAGCCAGTGACTGGAACTCACTTGCATACTGCGCCACCGACTTAGTCCCTTGGCGCAGTTGCATCAGGGAGGCTTTAGCCCGCTCACCTAGAGTCGGGTCCTCAAAACGGTTTCGGAGTGCTACCATGAACTCGTCCAGGGTTCGCAGCACCGGCGAGCGGAGTTCATACTGCAACACCATCCAGGCAGCCGCCTCCCCTTGCAGTAAGGAAGCCACGTACTGCACCCGGGACTCCTCAGAAACGAAGGTTCGGCCTTGTTCCCGCATAAAAATGTCTACTTGGACCATAAAAAAGGTCAACTGGTCTCCCGACCCGTCATACGTGACTTTCAGGTCCCGACGGGCCGGGGGGGCAGGGGTTGCGGGCGGAACTACTGGCGCCCCGTCTGGGGGAGCACCGGCTGGAGGTTGCAATTTCAGCGCATCTAGGGTCGTGGCCATCTCACCCATTACGCGTTGCATGATCTCCATCTGCTCCTGCATAGCCCGGCGGTCTTCCTGCCACTGTTTTCGTTCTTCCTCCATGAGGGCCTCTTTGCGGGCCGGGTCCCCTTCGAGTCCCGTGCTGGGGAAGGCCAACCGGCGATCCTTCGCCGCAGTCCGCGAGAGCGACCAGCCCTTGGGAGAGTCCAGCCAATAAGTGAGCCCCCGGGGACGTCCGTCCCGATCTTGGTCGGGGGCGCGACCCTTCGGTTTCTTTGGCTTGGCTCCCTCCTCTTTAGGGTCCGGCTTCTCCGGCTCGTCCGGTTCCTTGGGGGCATCGGGGTTAGGGGTGGTGTCCTCGTCGGCTGACATTCTGTCCAAAGCGGTACAGCTGCAGTCCGAGAGGCAAGGACTTGCAACTTAATGTGAGAGATCCCCCTCTCTGAGTTTGCTTCTCCAAATCAGTTGCTCAGACGTTGATACAGAAACAATCGATTTATTGAAGCCTTCAGGAGATGAGACAGGCACAGGTAGAAAGTTGCAAGTGAGGGGCTATACGGGTTTACAGAATATATTGACTCCAGGGCACTGGGGCACTGGGGTTCACACTTATTGTTATGGGAAGTTACAAGCTTGGCATAATACAAAACATCAGACAGATCCCAGGAAGTCTGGGCGGCTATCACACTTCCAAGGCCGCATCGGCCTGAGGGAGTACTGGCAGGAAGAACAGCGGGGGGGGGGAAGATACATGGGCCATCAGGCCTGGCGCCTGAGACCAGAAGGTGTGAACTGCTTTTACGAGTTCACTGATAACACAGCAGGTGATGGAAAGCAGAGACACAAAGACAGAGACCCTCACAGTAGGGTCCTCTGAGAAGGACTCCAGGGTAGTAGATCACCTGGAGAGCTGCACAGCTCCCATCCAAGTGGCAGGCGAACCCCCCTGGGCTCCAGCCTGGCTAGGAGAACGGTGAAGATGGGATAGCTGTCATAATGTCAGCCCTTGGCCCACAGAACCAGAAATCACCACAAAGTCTTATAGAGTCCAAACAGATGGCTTTTACTGATCAAATAGGCATACAGTGCAAACGAATAAAATGACAGCTATGAAAGGTTCACTAGCTGGGAGATATTATAAGGCAGGAAAGGCGGGAGATTACACGCAGGAATACAGTTTCCCAGGAGCTGAGTTCCCAGGCTTAGGCATGCGACCTTGGGGGGCAGACAATACAGCACAGAGACAGAGGCAATAACGAAACCGAGATAGCAGCCTGACAGCTAGACCGCCTGGAGGCTGGCAACCTTAGACGCGAGCAAAGTTTGCCAGAGAGAGCTCAGCTTTGGCAGAGGAGTTTTCCAGACGGTGAAGCCCTTTCCGTGAATTAACTTGGCTCCTGAACACAGAGGTGTCCGTTGGTGGGGCACAGAAGGATGACACACATGAAAAGCATGCAATGCTGCGTGACAATTATAAATATGACAGTGGCGGATATGTTTCTCTGGTCCAAGCTACAGCCTGAGGCAGCAGCACAATGTGAGGGGTGCAGATGCGCCACAGGAATTCAGCTCCCTCCAAGCTTTCTGTGGCATAGGAGGTGATCAGCATCCCCAGTCACCTCCTATGCCACAGAAAGCCAGCGTGGTGTAGTGGTTAAGAGTGGTGGTTTGGAGCGGTGGAGTCTGATCTGGAGAACCGGGTTTGATTCCCTCACTCTTCCACATGAACGGTAGATGCTAATCTGGTGAACTGGATTTGTTTCCCCATTCCTATATATGAAGCCAGCTGCTGGGTGACCTTGGGCTAGTCACACTCTCTCAGCCCCACCTACCTCACAAGGTGTCCGTTGTGGGAAGAGGAAGGGAAGGTGATTGTAAGCTGGTCTGATTCTTCCTTAAGTGGGAGAGAAAATCGGCATATAAAAACCAACTCTTCTTCGTCGTCGTCTTCGTCATCTTCTTCCCTTGTGGCTCTACCTGGCAACACCACGGGCCCAAGAGGCAATTCTAGCTTCAGGTGACACCATGGTCTTTTATGCATGGCTGTTTCCCTCGCCGTCACCCCTCCAGTGACTTTGGATCTTTGTTTTGATTACACGTGCTGTTTCTAGCCATCAGAGGTCGCCTCGCTCTCCCCCTGCCTTTCCCCACATTTTGCCCGCGTTTTCAAATTTGTGATAAAACGGGTCCCTGAAAATGCGGGCAAAATGTGAGGAAACGCCGGGGGAGAGCGAAGTAACCTCTGGTAGTTAGAAATGGCATGCATAATCCAAACAAAGACCCAAAATCGTGGGAGGGGTGACGGTGAAGGAAACAGGCCCATACCTAGGGTTGCCAGGTCCTTCATCACCACTGGTGGGAGGTTTCTGGGGTGGAGCCTGATGAGGGCGGGGTTTGAGGAGGGGAGGGACTTCTATGCCATAGAGTCCAATGGCCAAAGCGGCCATTTTCTCCAGGGGAACTGATCTCTATCGGCTGGAGATCAGTTGTAACAGCAGGAGATCTCCAGCTACTACCTGGTGGTTGGAAACCCTACCCATACCTCAACCAGCCTTCTATGGAGGACAAATAGGGTTGCCAGCCTCCAGGTGGTGGCTGGAGATCTCCTGCTATTACAACTGATTTCCAGCCAATAGAGATCAGTTCCCCTGGAGAAAATGGCCTCTTTGGCCATTGGACTCTATGGCATTGAAGTCCCTCCCCTCCCCAAACTTCTCCCCAAACCCCTCCCTCCTCAGGCTCTGCCCCAAAAATCTCCCACCAGGGGCAAAGAGGGACCTGGCAACCCTAATGACAAACCATTCTGGAGTGTAACCTCTATCATGTTTTCATGCAGAAAGTTGTGATGACAGATGGCAACATGGTACCAATACATAAGCAATGCTTCTGGGCATATTAGCAGAAGATGTTTTCACAAGTGTTACAGCTATTTGTGTGATCCTTTTTTTATTTTCTTTTTTGAGAATTTCTCCATAAAAATATTGACTCACTCTACTCGAGCCAGACTGCTTTCCCCTAAAGGATGAAAAACTAGAAGCGCGGTAAAAGAACTATTTTTTTGCACGTGTATATATTTTTAAAATCCACAAATGAGGACAAGGGGCTGGACTGATTTATGAATTGAAGCGTTGGCAATACGGTAAATGGTTTGGCACACCCTCACTTCTCATAGCCGTATCCTCTAACTAGACTTGTGTAAGCAGCTTTATTGCCACTTCTTTGTACTGTGTGCTGAAGAACGCCTGGCCTTTTTACAGAATATTTCATTTCAGTTTATTTTGTATAAAGTGTTTTCATTTTCGTCTCTCCCCTCCTTTTTAGTTCCACTCTTGTTCAGAAACTTCTTGGGTGTAGAGACATGAAAGCGTAGGGTTGCCAACCTCCAGATACTTGCTGGAAAAATAGACACCACTGTGCATGTATCACAGGGATTTGGAAATCAGCACCGGTTCAAATGCAGTAACAAAGTGCAAAAATGTGTTTTAAGATGCTGCACAGTTAGGCAATGAACTATACTATAACAACCTAATGCTAATGCTATATCTATCCTAAACTAAAGTGTAAACAAATTTGTTTATATAACAATGAAGTCTATACAATAGAGTTAATAGTATCCACACTGGTAAAGTTCAATGCTGATGTAACTATTTGTTCTTCTTATTTTTCATTCACAAAGATCCTTCCAAGAGGTATCATAGCAGAAGAGACATCATCCAGAAGGGGATACGGCCGTTTCGAATTCTTCAACAGTCCCACTTCTGATCCTATATATACATAAATATGTCTAACTAGCATATAAATAAGTATCAAATCTTGATTCAAACATTGTGTTCCAGTTTCTACTTACAACACGAATTTTCACAATTCCTTCTAATCTTCGGGTATCAAGTCATTATAACATCTCTAGCTGGTTCACCTGGAGAAAATGGCCGCTTTGGCAATTGGACTCTATGGTACTGAAGTCTCTCCCCTCCCCAAACCCCGCCCTCCTCAGGCTCCACCCCAAAAATCTCCCACTGGTGGCGAAGAGGGACCTGGCAACCCTATGAATGCACGAGGCTACCTTTTATTGAGTCAGACCCACGGTCTATCAAAGTTAGGATTGTATCTTCTGACTGGCAAAGGTTCTCTGGGGTCTCAGGCGACGGTCTCCAACATCATCTGCTACCTGATCCTTTTAACTAGAGAGGCAGGGATTGAACTTGGGACCTTCTGCATGCAAAGCAGGCGCTCTAACACTGAGCTAGGGCTTCTCCTGGAAGGGGAGAGTAGATTGGGGGTAATTTTATCTCAGCAGGTAGAAGGTAAAAATTTGGAGGTGTGATGTAAGGAGGCAGCTAAGGGCATAAATAGATAAGAGGATGATAAGGTATCTTGTTCCACTGATAAAGTGCAAATTCACTCAGTGGAGGCTGAAAGGTTAAACCCCCTCTGTTTTTGCCTCAAGATAGAGGGTTTCAACCCTTCAACCTCCACTTTAATGTTTGAAACCTAGCCCTCTGCTTTGTTGCTAGTGTTTTAAAGGAGAAAATGCATGTTTCTCTTCTTTTTAAAACTGCTAATAACAGAGCAGTGAGCTTGGCTTCAGGTACTGCAACCAACCGGAGTCTGAAGGGTTAAATACCAATTTACCATGCCTTCCATTTTGCTCATACTAGCTAACGTAGAGATAACCTATGACACCCTTGTATATTGGGGGTGGTGAGCTCAACCATTGCCCCTTTGCCATGCCTTGGGAAGTGTGGCTGAATTAGCTGTGGTCTGGGTACAGAGATCCACCTTCAGGCATTCAATTCAAACAAAGTTCAATGAATAAAAAGCATACACATAGTCCATACAAGCATCAGGCTGAGCAAGGTTAAAAAGAAATGGTGTCAACAGGCATCTAAACTCTAATTCTATACATACCTCAATGGATGCTGAATTGGGATAGGCAAGTAATTTTTAAAGGTGCCAATTTCAAATCCTTCACCACCTTAGTTCTCAATTTTAGGGCTTTCTCCCATTGTCTCTTGACATAAGGTCAAGATGGAGTCCTGTTGCAAAGGCTTAGTCCTTCATGTCTTGAGCACAGTTGAAGAGATTAAGGAGGAGAGGAGGAAGGGGGTGAAAGACAATAGACAAAAAACCCCTTCTCCCTCATGTCCCAAAATTTCTAATCTCCTGTTTAGAATTCTATCCCCCTCTGGGGTCATCCCCAATATTCCTGGCCCAAAGAGAAGAAATATAATCCAGCATTTTGGCTTCCTCAGCCTCTATCCTTTAGGGATGTCAGTCTAGTTGAGGTGTTAGCTGCTAAACCTTTTGTCTCACTCCTGCCAAAGCCATTTGCATCTCTAAGCACTGAAGTGCTCTGTGGTTGGGAAGAAAGGACTCTTTCTCAGTATTTTTCCTTTTGCTGGCTACACTTGCAGCAAGGCTTCTGGGGCATGGGTAGAGTGCAGACCCGATTTTTGTAATGTCGACATAATGTGTAGACACTTCTCCACACAGTATACGGGAAAAAGATTGGTTTCATTGGCTGTTACCACACTTGTATTCCCACCGATGTATTAAGAGTTTGAAAACGTTATAAAAAATACTGTTCGCACTTTGTTTGGCCCCTTTAGCTGTGAAGACGTCTTCCAACCATTTATAAGCCGTGGTATCCAAAAACCCTTTTAAAGGGATGTTTTTTACAACATTTTCAAACTCTTAATACATTGCTGGGAATACAAAGTGTGGTAGCCCCCATTGTGTCTGCAATCTAGTGTTACTAAGTAAATTAACATACTAGCAAAGGATGTAAAGAAATAGTTTACAAGGTACAAATAAGTTTTATGGTCAATTTTTAAAATCTATTTGAACGGAAAAGTTATAGATCGGACGTATCCTTTTGCTTTGTATGAAGTGATATAAACTTTCATCTTTCTTTTTTTATTTCTCCCCTCTTTCTTTGTATCCAGTTATTATGTAATGTATGTAATAAATAAAAAAACTGAAACTGCAAAGAAAGAAAACCATCCCTCTAAGAAGATATGCAGTTACGGAAGCAGCAGTAGTTAGCTATAAATGAACTCTGAGTTTGAAGTATTGTTTTTGTGCATTTCAGTGGATGCAACAAATTATAGTTACTCACATTCCTATTGTTATCTTCACATCTTACAATCCATAGTTGTGCCCAAGCCAGGGATGACAAGCCAGGAATGGTTAATGACTTGTTTTGGGTTGTGGAAGAACAAAAATGTGTAGAATATGAATGTCTGTGCTAGATTACTAAAAGATATATAGATGTTAACCATATAAATTATGCATACAGCATTTTAGGATAGTAATTGTGGAATACAAGCACGGCAACGTTCTGAAGTTAGTTACTCTGTGGCCTGTAATTGTCATGGAATAAGCAAAGATCCTTTTGTCTTAAACAGTAATCATGATGTTTTAATTTGTGCGGGGTGTGTGTGTTACTTTCTGGGGGACACGGGATGGAACCTGTTGACTTGTGCAATGAGCCACCAGAAATGCACACAAACCCAGCCCGCTCGGCAATCAGCAAATAATTAGGCCTGCCTAACCGCACCATATGTTTCCCGACACACCATGCCTCCCCCTCCAGTAGCATTACCGCATGTTGCATGCAAAAAAACAAAAAACAAACCCAAAATCTCCTTAACCAAAGCGTGAAGCGGAGCTGCTAGCTTCCCAGCAAAATGTCCTCACTCTTCAGAACATATAAAGAGACTTGACTCGTAGAGCTGCCTCGATTCTGCTGAACAAGCCACAAATTTTAGCACCCTTACCACCTTCTCACTGGGATATAAGGATTCAAGAATCTCCAACTTCTACCTGACAAAGAGAGTTGTTACTCCCAAAAGCTTATCCCCCCCCAAAAAAATCTTGTTGGCCTCTAAGGTGTTTCTGGAAGAAAAAGAAGAGTTGGTTTCTACATGCCGATTTTCTCTCCCACTTAAGGAAGAATCAGACTGGCTTACAATCACCTTCCCTTCCGCTCTCCACAACAGACACCCTGTGAGGTAGGTGGGGCTGAGAGAGTTCTGAGAGAACTGTGACTAGCCCGGGGTCACCCAGCAGGCTTCATGTGTAGGAGTGGGGAAACCAACCCTGTTCACCAGATTAGCATCTGCCACTCATGTGGAGGAGTGGGGAATCCAACCCAGCTCTCTAGATTAAAGTCCACCGCTCCAAACCACTGCTCTTAACCACTACACCACGCTGGCTCTCTGGACTTGACTCTAGCTGTTCTACTGCAGACCAGCATAGCTAACCTCTGAAACAAGCATCAGCAGTTTGTGAAGGAAATCTGACTTGGCAAACAAAGACCCGAGTCTCTCACATGGCTCTTGCATGGAATGCTTAATTCTAAAGTTCCAGCGAGGAACCTGGGTGATAGGGTTGCCAACTCCGACTTGGGAACTGTCTGGAGGTTTAGGGGTAGAGCCTGGGGAGGGCGGAGTTGGGGGAAAGGAGGAAGCCCAGCAGGGATGTGATGCCATACAGTCTATCCTCCAAAACGGCCATTTCCTCCAGAGAGACTGATCTCCGTAGACTGGAGATCCCTTATAATTCTGGGGAAATCCCAGGGCCCCACCTGGAGGATGGCAGCTTTACTGGGTGGAATGTTTTCACCTTCTGTTTTGTTCATAGTGAGCTAGGAACCATTGGCACAAGATTTGGGGAGGAGCCGTGCGTCTGTGTGGTGTAGTGGTTAAGAGTGGTGGACGAGGTTGGTTTCCCCACTCCTCTAAATGAAGCCTGCTGGGTGATCTTGAGCTGGTAACAGTTCTCTCAGAACAGTTCTCTTCTTCCTCTTCTTCTTCTTCTTCTTCTTCTTCTTCTTCTTCTTCCTCTTCCTCTTCCTCTTCCTCTTCCTCTTCCTCTTCCTCTTCCTCTTCCTCCTCCTCCTCCTCCTCCTCCCTGGGAATTCCTGAGGTGTGTCCTAGTGTTGGAAACTAATGATGTCCCATTGATTAAGCAGTACTAATTGTAGAACATCCTAAGCAAGTCGGCTCAAAATCATACTCAGATCTCTTTAGTGGGACAGACGTCCGGGGAACTATTCTTAGAAGAAGAAAAGAAGAAGAGTTGGTTTTTATATGCCAACTTTCTTTACCACTTAAGGAAGAATCAAACTGGCCTACAATCACCTTCCCTTCCCCTCTCCACAACAGACACCCTGTGAGGTAGGTGGGGCTGAGAGAGTTCGGAGAGAACTGTGACTGGCCCAAGGTCACCCAGCAGGCTTCGTGTATAGGAGTGTAGGAACAAATCAATTTCACCAGATTAGCATCCTCCGCTCATGTGGAGGAGTGGGGAAATCACACCTGGTTCTCCAGCTCAGATTCCACTGCTCCCATACACACTGAATAATGCACTTTCAATCCAGTTTCAATCCATTTTAGTGATTGTTTGCAAATGGTCTTCCTGGAGGCACCTGGTTGGCCACTGTGTGATCAGACTGCTGGACTTGATGGGCCTTGGTCTGATCCAGCAGGGCCTTTCTTATGTTCTTAAAAAGGTAAAGGTCCCCTGTGCAAGCACCGGGTCATTCCTGACCCATGGGGTGATGTCACATCCCGACGTATCCTAGGCAGACTTTGTTTTACGGAGTGGTTTGCCATTGCCTTCCCCAGTCATCTTCCCTTGACCCCCAAGCAAGCTGGGTACTCACTTTACCGACCTCGGAAGGATGGAAGGCTGAGTCAACCTGGAGCCGGCTACCTGAAACCCACTTCCGTCAGGATCAAACTCAGGTTGTGAGCAGAGTTTGGACTGCAGTCCTGCAGCTTACCACACTGTGCCACGGGGCTCTTCACATTTGATTCATAGGTGATCGCAAACAACATGCTTCTTGCTCAGACTGCAAGACTTTCTGGAAACTTGGCCAAAGAGGTTTGTGTCAGCTATTACATCCAAGTTCCACACATCTGATGTAATGTTTACATTTTCTGTCATTCAGGGCCCTCTTCCAACAGGAGCCTCCATGGAAATACACACTCGGGCTCTGCCCATACTGGCTGATATCCAGGTAAGTAAGTCAGACCCAGCAGCCGCACAAATGTTTGGATATGGAAGATGGACCCAAGCCTCCTGAACAATTCAGATGATTTTATTTTGCTTCCTGTTTATTAAGAAGAAGAAAAAGAAGAAGAAGAAGAAGAAGAAGAAGAAGAAGAAGAAGAAGAAGAAGAAGAAGAGGAGGAGGAGGAGGAGGAGGAGGAGGAGGAGTTGGTTTTTATGTGCTGACTTTCTCTCCCACTTAAGGAAGAATCAAACCACCTGATTTCTCTCCCATGAGGAAAGCACAAAGAAATCACGCTGGATGACCAGTCACAGCTGTGAAATACCCAGATCATACTTTCAAATAGATTTATTATGTGTGCATGTGTGTAAAGTGCTGTCAAGGAGGAGGAGGAGGAGTTGGAGTTGGTTTTTATATGCTGGCTTCCTCTACCTTTTAAGGGGAATCAAACTGGCTTACAATCTCCTTCCCTTCCTCTTCGCACAGCAGACAGCTTGTGAGGTAGGTGGGGCAGAGAGAGTTCAGAGAGAGCTGTGACTAGCCCAAGGTCACCCAGCTAACTTCATGTGGAGGAGCAGGGAAACAAATCCCGTTCACCAGTTGGTAAATAGATGTGCAAATGGTGACAGTTTCGGTTAAACATTATGAATGTCTGAAAACTCATAGAGATTCCCAGGGGGAAGTTATTTAAATGGGATTGCCAGCATATATCTTCATATGGCCAAACAGTGGGGAAATATATGCTGTCACAAATGCCCCAAGTTGTGTTTCATGTTCATTCACATTGAAGGTTGATTTTCCTGGATGAACTTTGTGAATGTGTATGTTCCTGATTGTTGGAGATCCCCAAGTGAATGCTGAAAATGTCACTTAGGTGACTCTCAACATGGAGTCTTTGGGACAGTTATAACACTAACCTAAGATTGCCTGTTCACCAAATTTAGGGTATTTACAGTAACATACATATATATTGGGGCATACACAAGACTCGTTTAGGATTGACAGCCTTCAAATGTGAACGTCAATATTCACCATGTTTTGAACATACTATCTGAGTTTAGGCATTGTGTCAAACCATGGTTTAATTAAGCAAACAATGGTTAGTGTGGTTGTCTGGATGCTGGTCAGTCTACTGGTTATGTTGAGCTAAGATATGTTCTTTATCATTCACAGTTAGTCTTAGCGATGGTTTTGTAAACACACACACCCTTGCTTACTCCTGATTTGATCTCTGTTGACGTCATTTTATGCTGCAAAGAGAAGACCATGAAATCTGCACATGTCAAGGCAAACCAGGATATGAGTAGGCATCCATGACACAAATCCTGGTTTCACAAACTAACCATAGTCAAAACAAAGCAGGGTTTTGCAGTATGTCTGAACTGAGCCATTGTAATGTGTGCATATGCATTACAATGAAGCTAAATGAGGCAATGGTTGTGATGTAATATCTGGTGTAGGTGTAACTATCAATATGTGTTGATCGTTACAATATCAGTCTGCTCTGCACTGTGTAAAGGGTTGTTTTTTTAAAAATCCCAAGAACTTTGGAACAATCCCATGGGTCATTGCAAGCCTACTAAAGGAAGTTGGGGAGGCCAGTACTTTAAAAGGAGAACTATACACACAGACAGCTAGATAGTCTCCATTCTTTTAGATGACTTAGAATCAGGATCAGTTTGGAATGAGTTGACAGATCTTGAAAGCTTCTTTTCCTGGGAGTATAATGTCAATGTTCTACTTAACAAGGGCCAAACAAATCACAGGAAACCACCACAGAATTGTTGAGGTGGATTCCTGAGGTTGCAAATGCACGTGTTATGTTTTTAAAATGAATTAAGATGTCCTGTGAGAAGAGAAATATCCCCATGATGCTTGCATTATCTGGGCTGAATTTTAGATTTGAGGGGATGTAGCATTTTTTGGGAGGGGGGGAAATCTCTTGCATTTTCATGATGGTGTTGCATCCATTGTTACTCTGCAGCTTCATAGATTAATATGTTTTTCTCTGGGCTAAATTATGCCTACTATTTTCATTATAGGAGAGGTCACATGCCCAGAAAAGCTGGCCAGGCCTTCTGTTTCTTTATGGCAAAAACTTGGTAATAAATAACTATAACAGAAAATGGTTCAAACCTCGTCATGGCTATTGGAAACCATGTGGCTTCAGTTACCCCATGCCCGCCCATATTGTACTACCGATTTTAACAGGGCTTGTAGGAGATAGGCTTTCTCTGGATTGGGGCCAGGATGTATCTTCAAGACTCTTTTTGTTCACTGGAACACAAAAATACATCTCCACCAGATGATTTGAATCAAATAACCACATTGCTAGGGTCTATAATTCAGATTTAAAATGCTGTTTCCTGTGTTACAATCTGTATTAATCATATTTGTAAGTTCAAAAAATGTTGGAGAAGAAGAAAGGATTTTTTTGAGAAGAAAATTAGACTGTTCATTAAACGTCTTTTACGTTGCTATAAACGTGCATTGACTATTTTGTATTTATTGCTGTTGCTTGAGATTGCAATGTCTTTTTAATTTTTTACTATTTGATGGCTTTCATAAGGCATATTGGTTCAAAAGCCAGCCCATAAATCATTTAATAAATATAAATAAATAATAAAGACTCTCTAAGGAGAGTCCCTTGCAGCCACGCTGCAAATTTGGTGAGACTACCTCCAAAAATGCCCCCCACAGGAGCTTTGAAAAAAATCCCCATTGACTATAATGGTCTTGAATTTTTTTCGGTAAACCGGGAAATAAAGCCAAAATACCCCTTTAACGATATGGGTATTTGGCTTATTCTGAGTTTACCAAAATCGGGCCCAATAAACGCAAACCCAAAATTTACTGAATTGTAGTTTTTTTGCATGACCCTAGTGCTCCACATCGGGGTGCTATAGCCCTCGGTAGTCTGTGAGGAAGTTAGGTTGCAACAGGTGTAGGGAAATCAGGGCAGGCCAAGCCTGGCTAGTTATTATTATCTCTGTGTCTCATTTCATCTTGTGTTAGATTCTCAGTATTTCATATTTTACTTAGGTCAACAGAAAACAGTGACAATATTTAGAGCATCAATAATTGAATTAGGCCATATACCGCATTTATTGGTTTAATTATTTCTTATATGATTTATCAGATAACCAGCGAAGATGTTTTCAAACATGGTATGACTTTTATAGTGTGATATCTCTTCTTTTATGCTATGTTAATGTTATGAAAAACAAGCTTAAAGCGTTAGGTTTTAATTATGGCTTTGGTCTGAATTTATTAAGTGTTCTCATGAGCAGTTGTAATCCCAGTCTTATCTATGGTCATTTATGCATGGGAGTTTTACCTGAGGTTCGTTGCTGGTTGGACCCACACTTTCCTGTTGGGTGTCTATGCACCAGCAGCCTCCAAGCTCAAATCAAGTCCCACCCCTTTAAATGCTCCTTTGTAATTGGCTTACTTTGTAGAGCTTACTGTGAGAGAAAATCCTCCCCCGAAACCCAATGGCAGCATAAAAAAGCATTTTAAGAACAAACAACAAAAAACCGAGCAATCTGAAAGAGGGGAGGGGGAGAAATCCAAGCCTCTGTTTTTAAAAAGCCTTTCTTCTGCTCAGAAAGAGCTCCCAGGAAGCAGGAAGCATTTGAATCCCTGCCTCTTTACATGCTGATTTGTAATTGGCTGTGAGTGAAACTAAGCTTGCATGTCCCACCGTTTGCCTTCTGCACGGGGACTTCACAGGTCCAGGATTTGAAAGAGCTGGCAGCGAGGTCATCTCTAATGGAGGGAAAACTCATGCATAACTCCAAGGAACAACCGAGACAGACCGGGGGCAAACGTGAGTGAAAGTACCCATGCATAAACGACCTATACCATCCTTTTTTGTCAGTTTTATTGTAACTTTTTCAGTATTAATATGTAAAATAAATATATCTTAAAAATATTTAGAGCATCACATTTTAGCGTTTAAAGAACATTTTAACCAAAAGATCGCACACACTGTTAATAGGACTATGACAGGCTCCAGAATGCCTCAGATTTTTTGGGACATGTTTGTTTGACTCATGTCTTGGCCAGGGAGCTTAACGCTGAATGAGGGCCTGCAACGGATAAGATCATGTGCCTGAATTATTGCACATATTTCTAGTTCTTGTTCTGTCTAGAACTAGTCTAGATCAGTGGTTCTCAATCTTTTTCCGACTGTGGCCCCCTTCCGACCTTGTTTCCTTCCTGTGGCCCCCCTGTCCTACCGGTAGAAAGGTAGCTATTTAAATGTTTTGTTTGTAACTAGCCAAGGAACAAAGAAGGATAAACATCCGCACAAAATGCATACCTGCAGTTCTTATTGGGAAACTGAAATATACAAAAAAATACCCCACAAAAAGGGAATGCAACATGCTAATAAACAACAATGTTCACATACAAGGGAGAACAAAGCCTCTACCGCCATTGCAGAAGATTACGGGGATACAAAAATCCACAGTTGCAAACGATGCATAGAAGTCCAATGAAGAAAGTCATGTGTTAGGTTTTCATGTGTTTCTGTTTTCTTCACTTCTCACTTCCCTCTGTGGCTCCCTAGTCTCATGCCGCGGCCCTCCAGGGTGACCGCAAGGAAACAGCCATGCATAAATGCCCAGGGTCTGGAGAACACAGTGTGAACCAAGAGTATTTTGGACATTCTTGGCATGCATCTCTCTCTCTCAGCAAATGCCAGCCAAGCGTTCTGAAGAAGGGCGTAAGAAAAGCCCTGGGGGGCATCAGACCAGTGGTCCATCTATCAGATTGCCAACCTCCAGGGGGTGGCTGGAGATCTCCTGCTATTACAACTGATCTCCAGGTGACAGAAAGTGGTTCCCTAGGAGAAAATGGATGCTTTGGCAATTGGGCTCTATGGCACTGAAGTCCCTCCCCTCTCCAAACCCCGCCTTCTGCAGGCTCTGCCCAAAAAATCTAAAGGTATTTCCCAACCCGGAGCTGGCAACCCTATCCGCTAGGCCAGTATCCTGTTTCACACAGTGGCCAACTAGTTGCTCTAGAATGCCAACAAACAGGGCACAGTGGCCAAGGACTTCCCCATTTATGGTCGCCGAGCGCTAAGATTTCTTTCCTTTATCCCTTAGAAGCTCCTTGATCCATTGATCTTGAGCAGCGTAAATCTAATGTTTGAGGGATATAAGGACTGAAATAAATCTTGCCACTGACAATGCAGCCTTGGGATCCCTGGCACTTAATAAAAAAGGCATTATGTCAGACACAGAGGCATTCGATTTATAGGTTAAAAGGGGAGAGATATAACGGTGATCGGAGTTCCTCATAAAAGCGGCCTTCCAAGAGGGCACGAGCTCATGAATCGATAGAGCCAGAAGAGCAAGGACAGGTCCTGTCTGGGTATGGTATGTTCAAAATTCTGCCCTGCATAGCCATAGAGGGGTGAGCATTCAGTGTAGCTAAACAGAAGGCTTTAGAAAGACGAGGAGTTGTCAAATAATAAGTATAAGCGGGCAAACCGCGTGGTGGTGGCATTCCAAAAAGCAGAGATGAACCAACGCGGCGAGCTCGAAAAGTAGTGCTGTTCGAATCAAGCTCTTAGCGCTAGGATCCAGGGCTTGAGTCCCTGTGGATGTGAAGGTTCACTCATCTTGTTGGCTCACGTAGTGGAAACCCTTCTTCGTCGTTGCTCGCTGACCGAAGCGCCGCCATCTTCTTCGTCCTTTCGTACCCCCCCACCCCGGTTTTGTCTTTTGTAATCAAGGCTGGGTTCCTGCTAGTTAGCATTGCGACGGGCCCAGCTTTGAAATCAGACGCCCGCGAGTCATTGACACCTACGGTGCTTCGGCTCTTGGGAAAACCTGTTAACCTTCGCAAGAAGTCTGGGAGACGGGGAAGACTTTCAAGTTTTACAAGATGGCCAGGTTCCCTTTGGTTCTCCTAAAAAAGTATTAGCAAAGGTCAGATTAACAAGTCAGCGCTGAAACTGGAGATGAGCAGGATCTCTCCTTCTGAGGCGGAAAGAGAAGGGGGAACGGGGTGTAGGGCCGAAAAAGCCCCCCGACGCAGCCCGGCTCTGATCCTTTCTCCCTGGCCGGGCCTGGGGCGGGCTTGATAAGGTGAAGGGAAATTGTAAAATTAGACCTGGCAACCTTCACAGAGAGGCCCAACGCGAGCCCCTTGGCCTGAGGGGAGCTCGGAAAGTTGAGGAATTGTGGGGGAAAGGGGTCTTGGCAGCCTCGCTTCCTGTGGCGGCATCCAAGGCTAATTAGTTTTCAGTGTTCGGTGTGTGCTGGGATGGAAACGAGCCAGCACCGAGAGGCAGTGGACGAGGAAATCAAAACCACATGGACTGCAAAAAGAAGAAGAAGAAGAAAAAGGATGGGGGCGGGGGGAAGGAACCCACCCTGTCCTTTTTAGCCACGTTTTCTTTCTCGAGGAAGGGGGGGGGGTCCTCATCGTTCCGTTTCATGAGCCCTAAATCACCGCCACTCCCCCTGTCTATCACGTCTCACATCTGCCCCAGAACTCATTAAACATCAAAAGGCGGCCCTATCAGTTCTGCTTAGTTAGACGTCTGAGTTACTAGAAGCCTAACCAGAGACGATTTTGTATGTTTTTAATAATGGCTTAAGGAACTTCTTAGCACTCTATAAATTACTTAATGCAACAAACTCTTCCGGTGGACCAGAAAATGTTTCACAGAGAGGATAAATGCGGCCTTAACATGCTTGTGGTAAGCCCACAGCTATAGCCGGAGCGCTTCAAATGAACCTTTAATTCACATTTAATTTCCAGGTACAATATTTTATGTGCACGTGTGCGTCTCCTCTTCAGAATCCCAAATGCTGGCTTTGCTTGATGTTCATTTTTTCTTCTTCCCTATTTAATTTTTATAACGATATGAGAACGGAATACATTGTGTCTTATTGATCCTCACTTTCTCTGAAGACTTAGATAGCAAGAATTACTTCATTACTATACTGCAACGTGGTGATCTGTAATAGCTAGGGTTGCCAGCTAGGGTTGCCAGGTCCCTCTTTGCCACTGGTGGGAGGTTTTGGGGGCAGAGCCTGAGGAGGGTGGGGTTTGGGGAGGGACTTCAATGCCATAGAATCCAATTGCCTGATAGAGTAAGCGCCAACTCACAAAAGTATATGCCAATAAAGGCTTGTGTTGTGTAAATTAAAAAAAAAAGACAAATGGGTGGCATCTTCTGTTGTCCTACAGGGTAGGACATGCGGTGGAGTGGATATTTCTCATGGAATTTTTAAAAGCAAAAGCAATCACAAGGGAGGGGGCAACTGTTTATTGGCAAAGCATCTAATTTGCTTGGAGAAGGACACGGGTTCAATCCCTGTCATCTCCAGTCACAGGGTTTAGGTAAAAGGTGACATGGGACACGCCTACCTGAGTTCCTGCAGAGCTTCTGCCAGTCAAAGTAGAGTAGGCACCCCCAACTTTGTTGCTACCTCATACATGTATCTTAGTTTTTTCCATCTGAGGGGTAAGAAAAAAAAGTTGAAAATAGACAACAGAAGTTTTATATTAAACAAAACAAAATGAGTTATTAGGGCAGAAAAGATTTAAGATAGTCACAAGAGGAGGAGGAGGAAGAGGAGGAGGAGAATAATTGGGTTTTATATGCCGACTTTCTCTGCCATTTAAGGAAGAATCAAACCAGCTTACAATCACCTTCCCTTCCCCTCCCCACAACAGACACCCTGTGAGGTAGGTGGGTCTGAGAGAGCTCTAAGAGAGCTGTGACTGGCCCAAGGTCACCCAGCTGACTTCATGTGTAGGAGTGGGGAAACCAACCCGGTTCACCACATTAGCCTCTCCCACTCATGTGGAGGAGTGGGGAATCAAACCCGGTTCTCCAGATTAGAGCCCACCGCTCCAAACCACTGCTCTTAACCACTACATCACACTGACAGAAGCACATTTGGATATTGTGTTAAAGTTTACCACACTGAAATCATGGAACACTTCAATGGTGTATTATGATTATGCACATTAGAGCATATTAATTGTGAACAAAAGTATTTGCATTGAAACAACAAAATGTATCATGGAATGTATGTTGTGTGTGGTGACTGTACACACAGGCGTTCTCCTTATCTAATGCTGTAGACGGTCTTACTTATACATGACAATTACCTGGCCACCAACACAAGTATTCAGGAGGGCAACCAAGATGGGGAGGGGTCTGAAGACCAAGTCCTATGAGGAAAGGTTGAAGGAGCTGGATGTGTTTAGCCTGAAGAGGAGAGAAGACTGAGAGGGGATATGAGAACCATCTTCAAGTACTTGAAGGGCTGTCATATAGAGGAGGGTGCCGAGTTGTTTTCTGTTGCCACAGAAGGTTGGACCAGAACCAATGGGTTGAAATTAAATCAAAAGAGTTTCCGTGTAGACATTAGGAAGAATTTTCTAACAGAGCAGTTCCTCAGTGGAAGAGGCTTCCTCAGGAGGTGGTAAGCTCTCCTTCCCTGGAGGTTTTTAAGCCGAGGTTAGATGGCCATCTGTCAGCAATGCTGATTCTATGACCTTAGGCAGTTCACAAGAGGGAGGGCATCTTGGCCATCTTCTGGGCATGGATAGGGGTCACTGGGGGTGTGTGGAGGGAGATAGTTGTGAATTTCCTGCATTGTGCAGGGGGTTGGACTAGATGACCCTGGTGGTCCCTTCCAACTCTATGATTCTATGATGCTGAAATCTTTGTATACTCAATGGATGTGGAATGGAAACAGAATTGTGTCACACACTGAACATTATATGCTTAGATCTCCAGGTTACCTGCTTAGGTTGCCCAGGGAAGTCAGCATGGAAATTCCCATAAAATAGATCTGATCAACACTGGAAGGAGTGTGAAAACCCACTTCCCTCACCATCTGCTCAGTCTTCATGAATTCTCAGAGCCTGCAAAAGAAGGAGTAGAAAAAGAAAAGTTGGTTTTTATATGCCGACTTTCTCTACCACTTAATGGAGAATCAAGCCGGCTTACAATCGCCTTCCCTTCCCCCTCCTCACAACAGACACCCTATGAGGTAGGTGGGGCTGTATGAGCTCTAAGAGAGCTGTGACTAGCCCAAGGTCACACAGCTGGCTTCATATTGCATCCACAGCTCTGTGCATTCATAGCCTCTCACGGGTCATTTATGCATGGGTACTTTCACTCACATTTGCCCCCGGTCTGTCTCAGATGTTCCTTGGAGTTATGCATGAGTTTTCCGTCCATTGGAGATGACCTTGTGCCCAGCCCTCACAATGTCCGGGTCTTCCCATTCCTCTGTTAACCCGATTCTTCCCTCTCCCCTAAGCTCATCCCGGGTGAAATCCCCATGCATAAGGCAAAGCGTGGGACACCGAAGCTTGGTTTCTCTCACAGCCAATTACAAAGCGTTATGGACAGAGGCGGGGATTCAAGTACTTCCTGCTTCCTGGGAGATCTTTCTGAGCAGAAGGAAATATTTTTAAAACCAAGGCTTGGATTTCTCTCCCCACCCTTTCAATATTGCTCCTTTTTGTTTGAGTTCTTAAAATACTTTTTTATGTGGCAGTTGGTTTTTTTGGGGGGGTTCTCTCACAGTAAGCACTACAAGTAAGCCAATTATGAAGCAGCATTTCAAGGGGCGGGGACTTGATTTGAGCTCAGAGACTGCTGGTGCATAGATTCCCAACAGGAAAGTGTGGGTCCAGCGAGCAACGGACCTCAGGTCAAACTCCCATGCGTAAACAACCACAGTCATCCGGATGTGAACCTTGGAATCAAAAGCTATTTTTTCATTTGTTTACTTCATTTATACCCCACCGTTCTCCCCAATGGAGACCCAAATCAGGTTACATCATTCTCCTCTCCTCCATGTTCTCCTCACAATGACTTTGTGAGGTAGGTTAGGCTGAGGCCTGAGTAACTGTCTCAAATTCGCCCAGCCAGCTTCCAGGGAAGAGTGGGGATTTGAAACTAGGTCTCCTGTATCCTATTTCAACACTGTAACCACTACTCCACTGCCTACTCAGGGGATCTGTTGAAGCCCTATCCATGCTGAAGGATCCTCCTTATAAGCTGCCTCCTTAGGCCAAAAGAGTCAGCTGAGGAGCAGTTTCACAAATTGCCCCAAACCCCCGAGAGCAGCTATTGCCCCTCAGCTGAGACACCAAACAGGCCTGCCAGGATGTTCCAGAAGGCTTTAAGACCGCCACTCCTTACTAAGGGGGCAGGACTTGAAGCCATGGTCTTCCTTCAGGTCTTGTGTCACTGTAGGGTTCAGTCCTGCTTAAAGATTGCTGGAACAGACTGTCTGCCAAGGAGCTGTCCATGGTGCTGCAACCTTGGTGTCTGGCCGGCTCTTCTCCTGGTTGTTGGCCATCAGCTCTAACTCAGAGGGTTGTTCAAATCACCACTGGCTGCCACTTCCCCAAGTTACCTCTGGATGATCCCTGCCCCATTCCCTCGTGGGCACAGACCCATCCTGTTAGAAGAACCTTTTATCTGCCAAGTTTGTAAATTACCAAGAGTGACCCTCCGTTGGAGAAAGATTGGGCTCCCTCCGCCATGCTCTTCAAAAAATGCACGAGTCTTCATGCAATATTGTGATGTCACCTGAATTCTCTCCCATGAGGAAAGCACAAAGAAATCACGCTGGATGACCAGTCATTGCTGTGAAAGACCCAGATCATACTTTCAATTAGATTTTTTATGTGTGCATGTGTGTAAAGTGCTGTCAAGTCGCAGCCAACTTATGGCGATTCCTGCAAGGGGCTTAGAAGAAGAAGAAGAAGAAGAAGAAGAAGAAGAAGAAGAAGAAGAAGAAGAAGAAGAAGAAGGAGGAGGAGGAGGAGGAGGAGGAGGAGGAGGAGGAGGAGGAGGAGGAGGAGGAGGAGGAGGAGGAGGAGGAGGGGAGGAGGAGGAGGAGGAGGAGGAGGAGGAGTTGGAGGAGTTGGAGGAGTTGGTTTTTATATGCTGGCTTCCTCTACCTTGTAAGGAGAATCAAACTAGCTTACAATCTCCTTCCCTTCCTCTTCCCACAACAGACACCTTATGAGGTAGGTGGGATTGAGAGAATTCAGAGAGAACTGTGACTAGCTCAAGGTCACCCAGCTGGTTTCATGTGGAGGAGTGGGGGAATCAAACCCAGTTCTCCAGATCAGAGTCTGCCGCTCATGTGGAGGAGTGGAGAATCAAACCCAGTTCTCCAGATTAGAGTCCACCGCTCTTAACCACTACACCATGCTGGTTCAATGCAAGTGAGAAGCAGAGGTCATTGCCTTCTTCTGCAGAGTCTTCCTTGGTTGTCTCCTTTCCAAGTATCCACACTGCTTAGCTTCTGAGATCTGAGAAGATTGGGTTATACCATGCCACCTTCCCTCCCAGATTTATTATACTACTTTAAATATGTTAAAGATATCTGCTACAGCCTTGTATTTGTTATACCAGCACACAAGAGATGCCCACAAGTAAATTTGTTCTGTGTCTTCCATCCATTATGGGCTATTTTAGCAAATTCAGACATTCCCTTTCTTCCACAGTGGGCATGACCAGAGGTCTCCAATATTTTACTTAAAGAACCGTTACCACCATAAACCCATATAACTATGCACTATCAACTCTCTGTGTTCTAACTTCACTTTTTCAGTAAAGATGAGCAAAAATAGTGATTGATCCAGCTTTTGATTAAGCCCAAATAGCAGAATTACTCTTCCTCAAGATTCCCCAAATAATGATACGTCCCAATATCACTCCTAGGTAATGGGTAATTATCTGTTGATGTTTGAAAGGGGCAAGCTCATCATTTGTCATGGTCCACACTGGAGCGGAGATGACAGTTGCCCTCTGGAGCCACCAAATCAGCTTGATATAAACACCAGCAATCTGGAGGTGGGCCACCCACACCAGAAAGTAGAAACTGGATTGTGCCCCAGCCAGTTCTCAAAAGGAGGTTACTGGGATTCAACAGGGAGAGAGTGGGTGGAGCTGACAAGCTCAAAGAGCCAACATGGTGTAGTGGTTAAGAGTTGTGGTTTGGAGTGGTGGACTCAGATCTGGAGATCTGGGTTTGATTCCCCACTCCTCCCCATGAACGGTGGAGGCTAATCTGGTGAACTGGATTTGTTTCCCCACTCCTCCACATGAACCCAGCTGGGTGACCTTGGGCAAGTGACCTCTTAGAGCTCTCATAGCCCCACCTACCTCACAGAGTGTTGGCTGTGGGGAGGGGAAGGTGATTCTAAGCCTGTTTGATTCTGCCTTAAGTGGTAGAGGAAGTTGGCCCACGAAGTTTTGAGTCGAATGAGTGAAAGTGCAAAATGCTTCTACATATATAGAGTTGTGTCAAGACTGCAGAAAAGCTGTTTTATCAGTGTACATGTAAGCATTGCAGACTACAGATCCAAGTGAACCGAAGGCCTCATCAAACGGCGTATGATCTTCAGCGCCATCACTATCTTTGTTTTCAGAGGTAGCGTTTGGAATGATCACGATGGGTAGCCATGCTAGTCTGTCTGTAGCAGTAGAAAAGAGCAAGAGTCCAGTAGCACCTTCAAGACTAACAAAATTTCTGGCAGGGTATGAGCTTTCGTGAGTCACGGCTCACTCCATCTGAAGAAGCAAGCCATGACTCACAAAAGCTCATACCCTGCCAGAAATTCTGTTAGTCTTGAAGGTGCTACTCGACTCTTGTTCTTTTCTACAGTTTTGAACGATGGCATTTTAACAGGTCAGTTTTTATACGTATTTATTGTATACATTCTTGTTAGGCACCCTGCTATGCAGGGGGAGGGTGGGATGTGAGTGTAAGTAATGAATGAAGACACCCCCCCCACCTCACACACTCCTGAACTATACACTACCTGTCTGTGATCGACAGAAGCCATATACCAGTAGTTCCCATGCTTCTGATAGCTGAGTCAAGCTTTTATTTGAATTAAAATCGGAGGCACAGCTGAAAATGTTTAATCTTACGATGTGCTAGATAAGAATGGCCCACACAGTTTTTTTCCTCGACTCTCCAAGGGTAATGGGTTCTGCACTGGAGAGATACTCCTGCCCATCGTGAAGAGCGCTTCAGGCCTCACTGCCCGTAGCATTCAACATACAGTAGCAAGACAAGCTCACCATAAACATGAATCTGATCTTCATGACAAATATGGCAACATTATTCTGCTTGGTGGAGTTGTGTTTTGTGCCTCCATTTGGACTTACGTTGTGACACAAACTGGGATTGAGTGGAATTTTTCTCCTGTTGGCCAAGTAACCCCAAAAGTATGGAGAGCGAAATGGAGATGTCTTCATCCATGTCTTGGAAATGTTGGGAGCAACCATGAACTGGTCTGATCTTTCACCGTAACACACTTCTGCCATGCCTGTAATGGCACAGATCAATGTATTGTCAAGATGTAATAAATATATTAATATTTTTTTAAAAAATGACCCACAAAGAGGGCCAAACTACACCTTCCTTCCTTCCTTCCTTCCTTCCTTCCTTCCTTCCTTCCTTCCTTCCTTCCTTCCTTCCTTCCTTCCTTCCTTCCTTCCTTCCTTCCTTCCTTCCTTCCTTCCTTCCTTAACATATTTTATTAAAAGTTTCAAAAAACAGACCAGACAATAACAGACATACACATTCACAGTCTTTTTCACCCTTCTAGGGGTTTCGGTGAACAATTGCCTTTTTCAAAACTCTCATTTTAGATCTTAAAAAGAAGTTGATCTTCTTAGGGGAAGGGGCCGTGGCTCAGTGGTAGAGCCTCTGCTTGGCATGCAGAAGGTCCCAGGTTCAATCTCCGGCGCCTCCAGTTAAAGGGACTAGGCAAGGAGGTGGTGTGAAAGACCCCTGCCTGAGACCCTGGAGAGCCGCTGCCGGTCTGAGTAGACAATACTGACTTCGATGGACCAAGGATCTGATTCAGTACTTGAGTTCAATAAACCTTTAATGGCATATCCAATATTACAAAGAAGAAGAAAAACAGTATAACTACAACTATCAGCTAGAAGGCAGCTTCATGTGTTCATGTGTTCAATAGACTATCCTATAACCGTTGCCATTATATCTGCTTTAGTTATTATTGCATCCGTGGAGGTGTTTTTATCATCTGGCAGAAGAACCATCGCCAATCAGGACCAAGCAGATTTGGGGATTAAAGAGTTGCAGTCTTCAAAAAACAACGGGAAACCACATCCAAAAGAGGAAGAGCAAGGTAGCGTGCATCCAGCCCAAAGAAAGACATCCCCGAAGGTAAGGAGCAGCAACAAAAAGGAAAAGGGCAATACCCAACACGGAAAAGGGAAAGAAGATCAAGAAGGATCCTCAAATCCAGCTTAATCTGGGCTATCCAGGCCAGGCAGTGACTTCATTACTGTGTCTATGGTCATTTACGCATGGTCGCTTTAACCTCCTTTATTCCCTGTTTCAGCCAGGATCAATTTTTTCTGTGTGCCGTTACCTCATTCCTTGTCGGCTCAACCCTGTTTCAACACAAAATGAAACTGGCTTTTCCCAATCCTCTTCTGGCCCGAATTAAACCGTTCCTTCTGGCTCATTGCAGAACCACTGAGCGAGCGTACAACTTTTTCGGGTTGAGCTTCGCTCCTCCCTTTTCCAAAACCCCTGTTCAAGGCAGCATGCCGATAGCCAAACCGGGGAAGCACAGAAGATTGGCTTCTCTCACAGCCAATCATGAAGCAGTGGGTAAAGAGGCGGGGATCCAAGTGCTTCCTGCTCCCTTGGAGCTCTTTCTGAGCAAAAGAAAGGCTTTTTAAAAATGAGGCTTGGATTCCGCCCCCCTTCTTTCACATTGCTCTGTTTTTTGTTTTTTGTTCTTAAAATCCTTTTTTTATGCAGCAGCTGGGTTTGGGGGGGGGGAGGAAATCTTCTCTCGCGAGGTAAGCCAATTACAGAGCAGCATTTAAAGGGGTGGGACGTGATTTGAACTCGGGAGACTGCTTTTCTGTATCCATGCCTCCATTAGCACACAGTTTCATCCCTGATCATCCCAGCCAATGTGTACAGTTTCCCCCAACCCGGGTTACTTTGATCCTGGCTGAAACGGGGAATAAAGGAGGTTAAAGCGACCATGCATAAATGACCTATCTCTCCTAGGAGTCATTCCCGAGTCTTTTCTTTTCTCATCCTAATCAGCAAGCAAGGGGCAAATTCTGTTCTGTCTATGGGATTTTTGCCACAGTCCCTTGACTGCGGAAATGCAGAGTCGCATTTCCTGCTCCCTTCCCTTTCTGTGGGCCAGCCTGGTATTTTTTACCCCTTGCCCATGCCACTGATGGGCATTGCCTCCTCACGTACCCTTTGCGCCTCTGACCTCATGGAGCGCATCATTTAGCCTGACCTCCTTCCTAACTCCTGTTTGTTCCTCAAGCTTTCTTGCTTGTGCACACAGATGCTTTTTTAATAAGCTCATTCTTTCCTTATTTGTCCAGTTCTGTTCAGAAATGATTCAGCTTTCCACCATATTGACGGCGCTGGGAGGACTTGCAGGATTATTTATCTTAAGCAGAAGCAACAACTTTCCCTCAGACTTACATATACATCATTCATAATGACCATCCATCATGAGTTTTATACATGTGTGCCTGTCACCAGCTAAGGATCATCAGTGTTTTTTACTTTTCTTTCTTTTTTTAAAGAAAGGATGTATACAGAGTCCAAAGTGAGATCATTCCCACATATGTTGTCCCCCAGGTATGTCTAAAAGGGAACGCGGACTTTGCTTGTAATTGTGATTCGGCAGAAACCGGCTATTTAATTGTGGCTTGACAATCAACTCGGACGACGTTCTCGCCAAATCATCACCGGCAAAATATTTTGCTGAAATCCCTGCAGCCAAAGCCCAGCTACACAAATAAATACTGCCGCAGAACCTGACAAGGAGACATCCAGCGCAATCTCTTCCAGATGGCATTGATGGATGATCTTGCGCTTCTATTTATTTGGTTTCCAAGGCAATGGTGTCTTGCCTTCACTGTCCATCACTTGATTAGGGTTTTTTCCCCCTAATCTGGAGGCTGACCTCGCAGGCTTTACTGCTAGGTGGCCAATTGGATACGTTTATTTCACGGACGGTGTTGGGTAGCACAGGCCAGCGTTTTCAACCTTGGTTGTTCATCCCCTATAGAGTCAGCATTATTTTCTGGACAGACTGTCTCAGGTTTGGCAGGGGAAGTGCAGAAAACAGGACCTCATGAGGAGACAGGTCACCAGGGGCGTCTCCAGTGGAAGCCCATTGACATTAATGGGTCTTAAAAGTGCTTAATTTCATAAGAACATAAGAAAAGCCCTGCTGGATCAGACCCAGGCCCATCAAGTCCAGCAGTCTGTTCACACAGTGGCCAACCAGGGGCCTCTAAGAAGCCCCCAAACAAGACGAATGCAGCAGCACCATCCTGCCTGTGTTCCACCACACCCAAAATAATAGGCCTGCTCCTCTGATACTAAAGAGAATAGGTATGCAGCATGACTAGTATCCATTTTAACGAATAGCCATGAATACCCCTTTTCTCCATGAACAGGTCCATTCCCCTCTTCAAGCCTTCCAAGTTGGCAGCCATCACCACATCCTGGGGCAGGGAGTTCCACAATTTAACTATGCGTTGTGTGAAAAAATACTTCCTTTTATCTGTTTTGAATTTCAGCTAGAGTCATGCCTACCCCTTTTAATTATGAGGGGGAAATTGGAGAATTGAGGAGATTTTTTTTAAAAGGTGCACTTCATTTTACCCAAATCACCTAGACAGGAAAGCATCCATGCCAAGTTTAGTTTAAAAGCTACTTAATTGGAAGTATCAGTACTGATAACTGATAGCCAGGAAAGAGCAGGTTTGTGCAACCATGAGAAAACACAACAGAAATTTTTTCCTAGGATCAACTCTTTCTATATTATATTTAAGGAAATGACGAAGAAGAAGAAGAAGAAGAAGAAGAAGAAGAAGAAGAAGAAGAGTTGATTTTTACATGCCAACTTTTTCCACCACTTAAGGAAGACTCCAATTGGCTTACAATCACCTTCCCTTCCCCTCCTTACAACAGACAACCTGTGAGGTAGGTGGGGTTGAGAGAGCTCTGAGAGAGCTGTGACTAGCCCAAGGTCACCCAGCTGGCTTTATGTGTTATTAAATAGCATTATGAGCAGTGCAGAAACTGAGGTGTCTGGACCCTGGGAAAGGAATATTTTCATTGCACCTGAGTCCTTGGCAAGGATGTCCTGGAAACAACGTGTCCCACAGCTCCTTGAATCTGGCACACAGCTAAGCCTCCTCGCAACAGCCTCACAGGTGCATCACAAGCCCTGCGATGTGTCGTTTCTAAGGTCTCCGGCATCCCATTTGTGTAGTTATGTGTCTTAGGAAACAATATCTCCCCGTGTTCTTTCATGAACCGCACATGCTCAGAAGCTCATTTTACATTTAAAAGAAAATGGGGGGGAGGGCTATCATGATTATGTAAAACAGTTACCATGATAATATATAAAACCAACATTGATATTTTTCTTTTCTTGTAGTATTCTTTGAAATACCATTAAAAAGGTAAGGGTAAAGGTCCCCTGTGCAAGCACCGGGTCATTCCTGACCCATGGGGTGACGTCACATCCCTATGTTTACTAGGCAGACTTTGTTTTATGGGGTGGTTTGCCAGTGCCTTCCCCAGTCATCTTCCCTATAAACTATATAAAACAGTTATCATGATAATTTTCTCACAAATTTACGTAAAGCTAGATATGTTATAGAAGCCCCGTGGTGCAGAGTGGTAAGCTGCAGTACTGCAGTCCAAGCTCTGCTCACGACCTGAGTTCGATCCCAACGGAAGTCGGCTTCAGGTAGCCGGCTCCAGGTTGACTCAGCCTTCCATCCTTCTGAGGACAGTAAAATGAGTACCCAGCTTGCTGGGGATAAAGTGTGGACGACTGGGGAAGGCAAGGGCAAACCACCCCATAAACATAGTCTGCCTAGTAAACATCGGGATGTGATGTCACCCCATGGGTCAGGAATGCCCCGGTGCTTGCACAGGGGACCTTTACCTTTACCTTTTTAGATATGTTATACTTTCCTTCTTTAACAGTATTTTTCTGTAATGCTGGAGTAGATACTTTAAGATAGTAATTATATTAATGAGCAGTTTTGAATATAGAATGCTATTTTTAGATAGAATGTTTTTGCATCAGTATCAAGATGAACAACATTAAGTAGAAAAACAGAAATTAAAAGCAGTAATAATCAGTATTAGTATAGCCTTAGTGGTTCTTAAATATAGTATCTGTTGAACGGATTTTATTATCAGTATTCAAGAGGTTAGCAATTGATGATATGATAGGTGTAGGCACACATTGGAAGTGTGAAATTTCAGTATGTATAGGTCTGTGTGTTTTTGTTGTTCTATGTTTAAAAATAATAAAATTTATTTTAAAAAGAAGAAGCTCGTTTTACATTTCAAGCCAGAGAATGGTGCTTGGTTTATAACACAGTGACAAAATTTGTATCCCAAAGGAGCTAAAGAAGAACACCAGGAATATTGCTACTGGTGCTTTAAGAACAATACTTTGTAAGCATCTCAGGCAAAGCGCAAATGATATCCAAGCTCCGTATTCAAGATGTTGTAGAACAGAGTTTCCTATCCCAGTTTGCAGAACCAGATATGCCAAGAATGCCAAGAAAATTTATTGTATATGACCGCTGGCCATCATAAATAATGAAAACATAGTAATACAACAAACAGTTGTCCGTACATACATTCAATTGGCTAAGACATGGTAATACAGCAATATAAATAAAACAAATCAGCGATTAAAATATTACAACAGATACTAGAATGTACTCACTCACTGTTTGAAACTTACAGCCCATTCCTGAAATTTGGGCTGAAAGGCCTTAGGAGGCCGACGCCGGAGTCCGCCGGTGCAGGGGCCCACACCACCGGCGTCCAGAAGGCGCATGCTGGCATGAGTGGCCCCAGCGCCAGCATGCAGGCCCGGACGCCACCGCAGCCTCCCGCTGGCCTCCGGCACAGGCCGTGGCAGTGAGCCGGGAGGCGTCCCTGCACTCCGGGAGGTGTTCCCGGGGCATCACAGCGTTCCTGGGGCATCACGGTCTGGCGCTGGCTCGGGAACGCTCCTTTTTGTTTTTTCAAAGATACGCCTATGAGGGTTGCAATGGTTTTTGGCGCCGGGTAGAGGTTTTGGTGGTGCCGAAACCTCTTTAGGAGGCAACGCTGCTGGGTTGCCTCCTAAAACCGGCGCAGGCATTCCTTTCAGGAATGCGCTGTTAATGTGTAACTCCTTCATAAACCTTAGATCTTATTTTCTTTGCTGCTAGGGCAAACAAAGAAACCCTACGTGTTACGTGAGCATTGGTGTCAGACAGCAGAAATTTGATTTTATCCTCATGCAGGTAAACCATAATAACAGATAATATTTCTGTTAAAAGTTTGGCCCTAGGACCATCCTACAGGGGGCAAAAAAGGACACGAGGAAAGTCTTCCAGTTTTGAGGATCCACAAATGCACCCGCATTGTTCCTTTGGTCGTCAAACCGGAACCAGATATACTGCGAGATTTTGACCATCAAATTATATACCCGAATGGTTAATCCAGTCACAGTTCAGCTGTGCCCTAAAACACCAAGTCCGCTGCCCTTACTTTGCTAACATCCTTTCCGCGAGACTCTTTTGGATGAACATTGAATAACATTTCATCAGATCAATCGCCGCTGCGTTTTCTCAGTAAATGCCGCACCTAAAAACCGTAGCTTTGTTGCTCTTGTTCTAATGGTGCATTTGGGACCAGAAAGGCAACCTACTTCCATGCTCTGCAATTTGCAGTGTATTATCTTCTAGGTCTAATTCTGGAGGCAGATTTTAACCCCCTCAAGCTGTAAACAATTTGGGACCAAATGAAATAGGACACATGTTCCCACACGTCTTTTGACTGATTCAGAAACAAACAAACCAGAGCCAGCTGTGGGAGTCTGGGAGCTGGCGTGGAGGATTGACATGGAGAAGAAGCTGCTTCCATCTTATTCCCCAGCTTCCTTTTTGTTCCCAATCCAGGCTGTTTTTCTCTCGGCAGAAGAGAAGATGGTGTGTCTGAATACAATGTGAGGCGCTTTCTGTAGCTAGGGTTGCCAACCTCCAGGTGGTGGCTGGAGATCTCCTGATATTACAACTGATCTCCAGGCGAGAGAAAACCATCCCCTTGGAGAAAATGGCTGCTTTGGAAGGTGGACTCTATGGCATTATTCACCCATTGAAGCCCTTCCCCCAAACCCCACCCTCCTCAGGCTCCACCCTCCACGTTCCCTGTTCCACGTTCAGGGAACTCTCTTTTTCTCGTTCCCGAAGGGCAGCCATGTTACTCAGTGGTGGCAAAATTAAACAGGAGTCAAACAGCATGATAAAGACTAATAATGTTTGTTTCAGCGTGTTTTTTTTTTTTTAAGCAGTTATATCAGACTTTTTGATGAGTGCTGGGTTCTTGCCTAGGTTTACCATGTGCTCACCAGTGGTGGGTGAATTCCTGCTCCCACCCTCAATTGCCCACACTTGATAAATTGAGCGGCAAAAGAAAAATGGAGGGGGAAGGAGAGAGAGAATTGGGTGTTTTCGCACATGCTGAAAAATGCACTTTCAATCCACTTTCAATGCACTTTGCAGCTGGATTTTACTGTGGCCATTTATGCTTGGTAATTAGCAGCGCTTTCCAGGCTGAAGTGCCCCGCATATTTATTCTGAGTTTTTCATGCTGAACCATCATTCAGGAAGTGACTGCGAAGCCGGCGCATACCTGCTTCGCATTTCTTAAGAGCCCCTTTAACGTGACCTTTTGTGTTTGCTCTGCCCCTGCCGCGAAGAATCCCCTCACAGCCGCGAGTTACATAGGCCATTTATGTAGGGTCAATTTTGATGCTCACTCAAAGCTCTTTCTTTAAATGCAACCTTTAAAATGCCTATTCACGGTCCCGAGGCAAAAGGAGAAATTCCACCCCCCCCACCCCACACTCGCCTGCTCCTTCGTTCCTTCCATTAGCAACTGCCTATGGCATTGGACTCTATGGCATTGGACTCTAAGTCCCTCCCCTCCCCAAACCCCGCCCTCCTCAGGCTCTGCCCCAAAAACCTCCTGCCGGTGGCGAACAGGGACCTGGTAACCCTAGGGGGAGTAGGGGTACTTGTAAGTTTTCCCCAGCAGGGAAGAAAGTAGAGCTGTTCAGAGTTACTGCTAGGGTTGCCAACCTCCAGGTACTAGAATCATAGAATAGAATCATAGAAGAAATAATACAGGGCTACCTGATAAAATTTGTATCCCACGACTACTGGAAGATAGTAACACACAAACTTGGAGGAGTGTGGCCAAATTTTGTGCTGCTATATATAAGGCCCGAAAGGATGTAATATACAAATAGGTACAATTTGATAGATAAACGTTTTAGAAGCTAGCTTACTTACCTTTTTAGATAAGGGATTTTATTGATATATTTTATCTTGTGGACTTTTCGATTGACTGATACTGCTTTATTACAAATTTATGTTACTCTTGATTAGATGTGTTCTATTTTTGGTCAAATAACCTTAAAATAAAGATTGATTGAATAGAATTGTAGAGTTGGAAGGGACCACTAGCTGGAGATCTCCTGCTATTACAGCTGATCTCCAGCCGATAGAAATCAGTTCACCTGGAGAAAATAACTGCTTGGGCAATTGGACTGTATGGCATTGAAGTCCCTCCCCTCCCTAAACCCCACCCTCCTCAGGCTCTGCCCCAAAAACCTCCCACCGGTAGTAAAGAGGGACCTGGCAACCCTAGTTACTGCCTGCTGGTTGTTAGAAACAGAAGGAGCCGTGCAGTGCTCCAATGTGCATGACAAGACCTTACTAAGACCCCCCGTCCATATTATAATTTAATTGATGTTTGCATTGGTTCTTCACTGCTGTCATTTTGGGCTGCAAAGTAGGGTGAAAATGCAACACCCAAAGATGCAGTTTTCATTAGAGGAAACTTGGATGGATTTCTCTCCCAAACAATTTGATGGGTCTGCTCATGGCCACATGGGCGATTTCTTTGCTTGCGCATTCACCTCCAAGCGGCGAGCAAACCATGATGTCAAAAGCGCCAGAACTGACTGAAAAGTGAAGCTTCCCCAAAGGGACTTTGGGCGATCCATTTTCCCATTCTCTACATTCTTCTCCAGACAGGTATTGGTGGTCACGAGACTGGCGCGGGCCCTTCTGCTGTCAAAAGTCCCCTTTCAAACATGATACTAGAATAATACCGCTCGGTAGCTCCCGCCTGCATGTTTTTCAGATCCTAAATCTGAATTAAATTTCCTGCCACCTAGCGAATGTGTGAAATTCAAAACAGAGTCCTGCAGGCTATATGGCCGTGCTCTCCCGTGCTGGAAATCTGAGATGAAATTTAAAACAACAACAACAAAACACTAGCAATAATGGGAGAAGAGTTAAGGAGGGGGTCCAGGTTTGAGCTATTATTTTTCCTGGGCTTTCAGGAATCTGTGATAGGCACCTTGAGCACTCAAGAGGCGTTGGTATAATGAGGTTACCCAGTGTAAACAGATGCAGGAGACGGAGCTAAGGTTACTTTCTCTTTGAACGTTAAGAACTTGGAGATGGCCAAATGGTTAATATTCTTCACAACGCACGTCTTTGTGTGCCGTTCCCGGCATTTCCCTGGGTCTTTTTGCAATTTCTCTTTAAATTGAGATCATGAAAGAGCTGTCTAAAGGGGAGAAGATGTGTGCACAGCAATTTAGATCAGATGGAGGAAAAGACCGCCTAGAAATTCAGGTTGAAAAGGAGCTGAATTGTCTTTTGTGCCCACAGGAATCACGTTGGGATTGCTGGTCTAGCAATCCAAGGATCTGAAGGGATGGTCCATGCCTCCATCTTTGTCACTGCCGCACAATGTGGTGACTCACACTGTTGAATAGTCTATCACGAATCAATCACAGATAAACCTTTGATATGCTGTACCAAGCAACTTAGCGTTAGGATGGGGAGGGGCTGTGGCTCAGGCAAAAACCCAATAATAAGCCAAATATATCCTTAGTGATTATTTACAATGTATTGCAACAGTGTTACAATAAATGTTTTACACACAACAATAGTCTCTTGTTATCTTTGTATACAATAAGCATAACTTCCTTAACACATGAAATAGATACCACTCATATTGCAAAGACCAAGCATAGTAGCATTCATATAATCATTTTTGATCATGTCCATGCATTAAGTTATGCCAAACTTAAAATTTTATTGTACACTGTTGCAGAACTTTGTAAATAATCACTAAGGCTATATTTGAATTATTATTGGGTGTTTTGGCTTAACCATCAGTGCTGTTTTGTTCCTGTTTTGCTCCAGTACCTGGAGGTTGGCAACCCTAGTCAGGATAGGCTTGCCAGGTCCCTCTTCGCCACTGGCGGGAGGTTTTTGGGGCGGAGCCCGAGGAGGGTGGGTTTTGGGGAGGGACTTCAGTGCCATAGAGTTCAATTGCAAAAGCAGCCATTTTTCTCCAGGTGATCTGATCTCTATTGGCTGGAGATCAGCTGAATTAGCAGGAGATTTCCTGCTACTACCTGGCAGTTAAAATGCAAAATACAAAATACATTTTTGTATTTTGCATTTCAGCTGTATATTGTTATATATTTCTGCACTTTGAAATTGATACACTCTTTTGATATTTTGATATCTTCATATTTTGAGAACAACGTTCACTTTTTGCATACTATTTGTGGTTTTGCCTTTCTGTTGTTTATTGTTCACCACCTACGTGACAACAGGCTAACTTTGTATTGACTCTTCACTACCTGGCAGTTGGCAACCCTAAGTCAGGAGGCACAGTGCCAATCTCAGAGGCCTCCCACTCAGAACTTCTTTTTCAAGAGCATAGATAACCCATTTAGCCTCCACTCGGTCCAGCCGTCAATCCTACCTGGTTGGGGTACAGACTATGAAAATACGTGAGGTTCACACCTCCGTCCCACCAGAGGAAAATAAACAAATCAAATGTGTGCAGCAGATGGCTTTTGAGAAAACCTTCCTTCTGTGAGGAATGAGTGCTCATTCCCCGTCAAGGGCCGGGGTACCGCTAGTACTGCAAAGAAAAAATCCAGCAGCTCAAACATTGAAATCCTCAGGTCTGCTGCCTGAATGACAGCAGAATGCTGTTCCCTTCCAGTTCATGAACACAGACCGTGCCGGAACAACCAGAATTTGAACGGCTGGGTAGCCGCTAGGGTGCAGTAACACACCCCTTATGTTCAGGCTAACAGGAGATGTGGTGAAAAGGGAAATGGGGGGGAAAAAAACCCCAAAAGCTTGTAAATTTAGATAACTTTAGCTGGCAAAAACCGTCGGAGAAAACATAACTCGAGGTCTGGCAAGGTTGAGCGTTGGTGCTCCAAAAGCTAATGAAAGGAGATCGGCTGATGCTAAAAAAGAAATAAACAAAGAGGCTTGTGAGGAACTTTCGCGCGGTTTGGTGGCGAGCTTCTGCACACAGCATATTTCTTAGTCTTTATGATGCCCCAACTATAATAGATAGAGTTGCCAACCTCCAGGAAATAGCATACAATTGCAAAAGAACAAAAAATTACTTCTTTATGCTACCATAAGCATATAAGAATACAACCAAACTTTGGTACAGACATTGATAATGTCCACAATAGAACAATTGGCCACACTACAAGGAGAGGTCCTAGAACATGACTAGGAGCATAACTTTCTTTCCTTTTCCAAGAGATAAGGAGTGATGGAACAGTCAACAGAAGCCCGGTTTCCTTTCTGTTTCGGCTTGTGCAAACAGCCTTCCTCAGGGGCCAACGCTAGCTGTAAATTGCACAAGCCGAAATTGCAATTGTATGCTGTTCCTTGGTTTGCTAGCTAACTACAGCACGCTAATTTTGGTTTACCAAACCTCCAGGAAATAGCTGGAGATCTCCTTAGGGTTGCCAGGTCCCTCTTCGCACCGGCGGGAGGTTCTTGGGGTGGAGCCTGAGGAGGGCGGGGTTTGGGGAGGATAGGGACTTCAATGCCATAGAGTCTAATTGCCAAAGCGGCCATTTTCTCCAGGGGAACTGATCTCTATCGGCTGGAGATCAGTTGTAACAGCAGGAGAGCTCCAGCTAGTACCTGGAAGTTGGCAGCCCTACTTCCCCTCCCCACAACAGACACCCTGTGAGTTAGGTGAGGTTGAGAGAGCTCTAAGAGAACTGTGGCTAGCCCAAGGTCACCCAGCTGGCATTGTGTGTAGGAGAAACCAAGATTAGCACCAGATTCACCAGATTAGCATCCAACCTGGAACCTGGAGGTTGGCGACCCTAGATCTCCTGCTATTACAACTGATCTCCAGCCGATAGAGATCAGTTCACCTCGAGAAAATGGCTGCTTTGGCCTTTGGACTCTATGGTATTGAAGACCCTCCCCTCCCCAAACCCCGCCCTCCTCTGGCTCTGCTCCAAAAACCTCCGGCCTGTGGCGAAGATGGACCAGGCAGCCCTAATAATAGATGAATATGAGCTCGATTAGCGTCCAGTAGCACCTTAAAGACAAACAAGATTTTCGCGGTATGAGTTTTTGAAAGTCAAGGCTTTTTTCATCTGATATCTTGTCAGTTGGTCTTGTTGGTCTTGAAGGTGCTACTGGAAATCCTGTTGGTCCCATATCATGCAATCCACAAGGGGAGGGGGAACTGCAGAGGAGCCGGCATAACCCCTACGCTGGCGTCCGTGCTGCTTGCGCTGTGCAAACTGGCAGGGATGCCACCGTAGGGCAACTTACTCCTGCCCCAGAGAGAGACATGGCAGTGCGGCACTTGGATGATGGTGCAGCTTCCCTGCCAGTGTTCTCCAGGCATATGTCCCTGCACTGGCATCCTGGGAGGCATTCCTGGGGCGTTCCTGGGAGCAAGGTTTGCCATCCTACGGGTACTAGCTGGAGATCTCCTGGTTCTACATCTGATCTTCAGGCGATAGAGATCAGTTCTCCTGGATAATATGGCTGCTTTGGTAATTGGAATCTATGGCATTGAAGTCCTTCCCCTCCCCAAACCCTGCCTTCCTCAGGCTCCGCCCCGAAAACCTCCCACCGGTGGCGAAGAGGGACCTGGCAACCACCAGGAGGTTGGCAACCCCAATGATTGGAGACAGCTGAGGCTTCTTTTGGCTAAGGTATAGTAGGGGATGTTCCTCACTTCCAATTTCCTGTGGAAGTAATGGCTCCTAATCTCGAAATGGAAGCATCTGTTTGCAATATGAATGGACTGTTGCAATTTGGGTTTTGGCATATTGATGCCAGAATAAGGCACTTTTCTCAGAAAGCTGGCTTACGCTGTCCTAACAGTCAGACCTTTTCAGATTAGGATCACCACAACGGTTCAAAGAGGGGGTTAGGCAGAGACACAAAAAGTGGGACGCATCCATTATAATAACATGTTATTCCCAGCAGCCGTCTCAGGGGAGATTAGCTTTTCAGGGGTACCGTATTTTTCTGTACATAAGACAACCTTTTTTTCTAAAAATATTTAGAAAAAAATTGGGGGTGGTCTTATACACGGAAGGTTGCTCTCTTCCCCGCCCATCAGCTGAGGGGCAGGGAAGAGAGTGGGCAAGAAGAGCCCGATCGCCCTGGCCACCAGCGACCGGCCTTCCCAGGGTCCCCGCTCTCTTCCCAGCCCCTATTTTTCCATACGACCCCATGTATAAGATGACGCCTGATTTCTTAATTTTGGGTTAAAAAATATAAGGATCGTCTTAAACATGGGGGCGCCTTATACACGGAAAAATACGGTATCTACATGCTGGGCAACTGGCTTGAAGACGCTAATGGCGTGCTATTCCATAACCTATGTACAGAATTTCTTCATCGTCAACTTGATTCTTCTTGGGATTCTCCCACAACCCCACTTTGTAGATGGTCACACAGGTGCCTTTTTCATGTTTTCAAGATGTTCTTCCAAAGAGGAGCCAAAGATGAAGGATTTTTTGATGTATGCCATTGTGAACCTTAGGCAGGGAATTACCACAGACTATGTTGCCCTTCATATAGCCTAAAACTGGAGTCCCCAACTTTTTTGAGCCTGTGGGCACATTTGGAGTTCTGACAAGGCATGGTATATGCAGCAACAAAATGGCTGCCACAAAATGGCTGCCCCAGGAGGTGGAGCCAGCCGCAAAATGATTGCCATAACAGTAACGCAGTGTAGATCCTTGTGTTGTGTTGGCAGCTGCTGCCAAAGCAACGTTAAAAAAAAAACCTGGAGATTGGCAACCCTAAGCATGGCGGCGCTCTGCTGATCTATTTGGGAGAGTTTGATGGTCTCCGTCTTTATTATTTATTAATTGCTGCCAAGTCACAGTCAACGTATGGCAACCCTATAGGGTTTTCAGGCCAAGAGACCTTCAGAGTTGGTTTGCCATCGCCTGCCTCTGCATAGCAACCCTAGACTTCCTTGACGGTCTCCCATCAAGAGAGCTCAGAGGAAGCTGGAAGCATTTGAATCCCTGCCTCTTTACACACTGCTTTGCAATTGGCTGTGAGAGAGACCAAACTTGAGTGTCCCACGCTTTGCCTTACCCATGCATAAATGACCATCGGCCCTTTTTGTGGAGCTGCAGCACATCCCACCAGGGCTCCTTGCCATGTACATGCCGCCCCCACAAACACACACATACATCATAATGACAGACACTTGGTTCATGTTAAAATGCGACCCACAGCTGCTCATTTGCGGAATTCCTTTGCCTCCAACACTGCAGCACACGACTCGTCCGTGAAACTCCTGTTGTTGGCTTAAAAATTAACGTGTCAACGCAGGTGAAGTACCTCTGTGCAACAGACTGAGGGACACAGGCGGGCTCACCTGTCCGTCCATTTCGGCTCAAGGCTCACGGGAAACGCCAGGAGCCCCATCGCACTGTGTTATGATACCTGGGAAGACACACAAGGTTATTTTCTTCTCTGCATGCAGCTGTAAAGGCGACGGGGGGCATTCCACACCGTCAGATGATGTTCCAGCCACCGTGGGCGAGAGGCAGCTGCCATTCTTTCTTGGCGAGAGCCGGAGAAGCCGAGGCAGCGTGTGGAGGGAGAGTCAGAGGTGCCAGAGCCTTGGGGCTGAAGGAGGCTAAGGGTATGAAGTCACTGTAACAGGAACCGTCATCTGCTTGTCCATCTGTCTGTCAGCATGAAGTTCTGAGTCAATAAATACCAGTCAAAACGTGTGAGTCCTGCTGACCCACAGTCCCCCTCTCTGTCTCTGGAGAAAATAAACATGGATTTTTGGGGGGGGGCATTAAAGATGTTGGGCCTTTTTCAGAGCTGCCATTGTCTTTGTGTTTGACTCGCGCACGACTCAGTGATCTCGAGTCCCAAGTCTTTTCAGGAGTTTGTCTTTGCAGGCAAACCAGGGAGGGAGTTCTTAATCCACCCCCAGGAGATAGTAGCAAAGAGCAAGAGTCCAGTAGCACCTTAAAGACTAACAAAATTTCTGGCAGGGCATGAGCTTTCATGAGTCACAGCTCCCCTCTGAAGTGAGCTGTGACGCACAAAAGCTCATAACCCTGCCAGAAATTTTGTTAGTCTTTAAGGTGCTACAGGACTCTTGCTCTTTTCTACTTCTATAGACAAACACGGCTACCCATCGTGATCTATCTCAGAAGACATCTTGCTACATACCCCCAGGACGTAGGTGTGTACAAGGGTTGCCAGCTCTGGGTTGGGAAATACCTGGAGCTTTGGGGGGGGGGCAGAGCCTGAGGAGGGCGGGGTTTGGAGAGGGGAGGGACTTCAAAGCCATAGAGTCCAATTGCCAAAGCGGCCATTTTCTCCAGGGGAACTGATCTCTGTCACCTGGAGATCAGTTGTAACAGCGGGAGATCTCCAGCCACCACCAGAAGGTTGCCAGGGGGGAAGTAAAACCGAAAGTGCCATCATCACATGTGTGAGCCCACACACACCCGTGGCCACCCCCGCCCCGTCCCTTAAAACCTCCCACTGATCGGGAGGGAGGATCTGGCAACCCTAGTGTGGACATATCATCATTGTCAGGGCCAAATTACCCAGGCACCCTTGAGATGGCACAACTGTTGTTCATTGAGTTGTCTTCCAGTTTTGGGCTCCACAATTTAAGAAGGATGTTGACAAGTTGGAGCGTGTCCAGAGGAGGGCGACCAGAATGGTCAAGGGTCTGGAATCCATGCCCTATGAGGAGAGACTTAAGGAGCTGGGTTTGTTTAGTCTGGAGAAGAGACGGTTAAGGGGTGACATGATAGCCATGTTTAAATATTTGAAGGGGTGTCATGTTGACAAGGGAACTAGCTTGTTCTCTGTTGCTCCAGAGACTGGGACACAGAGTAATGGATTTAAACTAATAGAAAAGCGATTCCACCTAAACATTAGGAAGAACTTTCCGACGGTGAGGGCTGTTCGTTGGTGGAATGCACTGCCTCGGAGGGTGATGGAGTCCCCGTCTTTGGAGGTCTTTAAGCAGAGGCCGGATGGCCATCTGTCGGGAGTGCTTTGATTGTGGGATCCTGCATGGCAGGGGGTTGGACTGAATGGTCCTTGTGGTCTCTTCCAACCTTGTGTGATTTGCAGGGGGGGGGGAGGTAGTTGTGAATTTCCTGCATTGTGCAGGGGGTCTGACTGGATGACCCTGGTGGTCCCTTCCAACTCTATGATTCTATTATGTGCAGGTGCACATTGGGACTGCACATGAGCAGGCCTGAAGTGGAAAGGTTTCTCTAGCTTTAAAAAAAACTACGGGGGTCCCCTCCCCCTTGGAGCCATGATGATGCGGTTTCATTGCTGCCAGGCCATTACTAGGTTGCCAGCTCCGGGTTGGGAAATACCTGGAGATTTTGGAGGTAGGGTCTGAGAAGGTCAGGGTTTGGGGAGGGGATGGACTTCAATGCCATAGAGTCCAATTGCCAGAGAGGCCCTTTTCTCCAGGGGAACTGATCTCTATTGCCCGGGGATCAGTTGTAATAGATGGAGATCTCCAGCCACCACCTAGAGGTTATGAAAGGAAAGATCTTGTGCTGAAATGAGCTTGTCAATTAAATGTACGCAGCACAGTGGCCAAGCAAAAATTAGAAGCACAATGGCGTAATGCAGAAATAGAATTATAAATGCATGCATAAGTAGAAATAGAAAGTCACAAACATGAAAAGAAACTGGGTAAATTATATACAAGCCACAATACCATGACAGAAAATATCATGAAGAAGTAGGGTTGCCAACCTCCAGGTTGCGGCAGAAGATCTCCTGCTATTACAACTGATCTCCAGCTGATAGAGATCAGTTCCCCTGGAGAAAATGGCCGCTTTGGCAATTGGACTCTATGGCATTGAAGTCCCTCCCCTCCCAAACCCCGCCCTCCTCAGGCTCCGCCCCCAAAAACCTCCCACCGGTTGTGAAGAGGGACCTGGTAACCCTATGCAGAAGACATGTCTTCTAGAAGACATTCTAGTAAGAATTTGGTAAGGAAGATTACTATACAGTATCTCCAATTTAATGGTTTGGCATTGAGTGCCCTTAGTTAGCAATTTTTATTGCATAAGAAATTACATAGGAGCCTGTGTCAATTTCACCTAATTCTCACGACTGATGAAGGAAGCCCGTGGCTTGAAAAGGCATAGAAGCCGGCCTTACCTTTTCACATTATAACTGAACTTTCGCTGTTGCGACTGCTATTGGACATTGGCTTTAATAGTGAAAATCTTCACAAGGAATACAATTATTCAGCTGTACTACGAGGGTTGCTCTTGGCATCGTATCACTGCGCCTCATTGGGCATTTGTACTTACATTTTGTATTTGCCATAAGATTGCCATTTGCGTGCAGGTTTCTGCATGCTATTTTCTGTCATGGTATCGTGGCTTGGATGCAATTTACCCTGTTTCTTTCCACGTTTGTGACTTGCTATTTCTATTTTTGCGTGCGTTTATAATTCTATTTCTGGCATGACACCGTTGTGCTTCTAATGATTGCTTGGCCATTGTGCTGCTGACATTTAATTGACCACCTGGAGGTTGGCTACCCGTTCCAGATGCCTCCATGCCCATAAGGTTTCTGATATATGATAAATAAAAGGTCCAGTTCAGAATGCGCTCCCACCAGTGTTTTCTGTATTGATTGATAGCCATGTGGGAAGGTTGATTTACAATTGCACATTTTGACCTTCCCGTGCTTTACAACAAACATCTGATTTTGGTCTAAATCAGCCAATCAGAGGAGTGCTCGTGTGTCCTACACCTTGGAAACAAGATTCATTGCATTATATAGAACAGAAATTGCTGAATAGCACGTGAGCATCAATCTTTGCAATCTAGTCCTTAGTAATACTTTGTCTGCATAGCAGGCAAATGTTAAAACTCATACCAATTAAGGTGTGACAAGAACCTTTGCTAGTTTTCTACATGAAACGCAATAATAATAATAATAATAATAATAATAATAATAATAATAATAATCTAGATTATAGCTGTCTAAAAATCAGTAGTGAACACATGAAGCTGCCTTGTACTGAATCAGACCCTTGGTCCATCAAAGTCCCTTTAACTGGAGATGCCGGGGGATTGAACCTGGGATCTTCTGCATGCCAAACAGATGCTCTACCACTGAGCCACGGCCCCTCCTCTCGTAGCCCTGAAGACACAGACTCACTGTGTCTTCAGGCCCACAAGATCTCAGCACCTGCTAGACCCATTCATAAGATCACACATTATCAGCAAGTCACAATTATATGATTGCTAAAGAAATATATTGGTGGAGAGAATGCAGCCATGCAACTATTCTCTATATATTCAGAACTATTATATTGGCTTGGATCAGACATAACATGATTTTTACTTTAACTATAATTAGTTTGTGAAACCAGGATTGTTTCTATGTTTGGTCTGTGCATCTATTCACACATGCCCTGTATGTAGAGTTGCCAGCCTCCAGGTGGTGGCTGGAGATCTTCCGCTATTACAACTGATCTCTAGGCAACTGAGATCAGTTCCTCTGGAAAAAAATAGCTGCTTTGGCAATTGGACTCTATGGCATTGACATCCCTCCCCTCTCCAAACCCCAGGCTCCTCCCCCCAAATCTCCAGGTATTTCCCAACCCTACCTGAGTGAATAGCCCATCCTCCTGAACTGGATCCAGAGGTCCCACAAAATAGCCAAGCACAGGAACGAAACATATCCCATCTCTCCCTCCTGTCCTAGGTAGGAATGATGGATTTAGGCCCTACTACCTGGCTGGTGGACCTTGTAAAAATCCAGATGCCATACTTGGTCTTTGGGGTCTATAGCAAAATGATGATGATGATGAGGAGGAGGAGGAGGAGGAGGAGGAGGAGGAGGAGAAGAAGAAGAAGAAGAAGAAGAAGAAGAAGAAGGAGAGTTGGTTTTTATATGCCGACTTTCTCTACCACTTAAGGGAGAATCAAACCGGCTTAGAGAATCACCTTCTCTTCCCCTCCCCACAACAGACACCTAAGCATTGCCTCAGAGATAATAATGAACCGGGGTCTATAAATTCATCCTGATCCTATGCACATTTATGCAAAATCCGGCAGGACTTAACTGTTAGGCAGGTGTACATACAATTGTAGCCTAAAAGTATTCAGTAAGGCCTGGCTTCCAGGCCTGGTTCTTTGCCAAACCACACACATTTTTGCTTGTCCAAAATCAGAAATCACAGCAGAGTCTTTCAGTGCATTGTACCCCATTCAGCAATCCACATGTGGATGGTGATACATTAAGTAAACACATGTGTAATCACCATGTGGCTGTTGAATATCTTAATGATTTCGTTCACGAATGTGCCCTCTCTCTCCCCGTGATTCTTTATAGCCAGGGTAGCCAACTTGTGGTGCCGTTGCCACCACTGTCACAGGCAGTAGGGATAGGGTTGCCAGGTCCCTCTTCGCCACCGGCAGGAGGGGAGGGACTTCAATGCCATAGAGTCCAATGGCCAAAGCGGCCATTTTCTCCAGGCGAACTGATCTCTATCGGCTGGAGATCAGTTGTAATAGCAGGGGAACTCCAGCTAGTGCCTGGAGGTTGCAAGGAAGCAAACACAGGAGCGAAAGTGTATCACAAAGTGCAAAATATAATGTGATACAAGCTACATAACATGAAAAACAGGACCAATGACAGAGCATAAGAACATAAGAAAAGCCCTGCTGGATCAGACCAAGGCCCATCAAGTCCAGCAGTCTGTTCACACAGTGGCCAACCAGGTGCCTCTAGGAAGCCCACAAACAAGACGAATGCAGCAGCATTGTCCTGCCTGTGTTCCACAGCACCTAGTACAACAGGCATGCTCCTCTGATCCTGGAGAGAATAGGTATGCATCATGACCAGTATCCATTTTAACTAGTAGCCATGAATACCCCTTTCCTCCATGAATATGTCCACCCCCCTCTTCAAGCCTTCCAAGTTGGCAGCCATCACCACATTTTGGGGCAGGGAGTTCCACTATTTAACTATGAGTTGTGTGAAAAAATACTTCCTTTTATCTGTTTTGAATCTCTCACCCTCCAGCTTCAGCAGATGACCCCGTGTTCTAGTATTATGGGAGAGGGAGAACAACTTCTCCCTGTCCACTCTCTCCAAACCATGCATAATTTTATAGACCTCTATCATGTCTCCCCTCAGCCGCCTTCTTTCCAAGCTAAACAACCCTAAGCATCTTAACCGCTCCCCATAGGACAGTTGCTCTAGTCCCCTAATCATTTTGGTTGCTCTTTTCTGCACCTTCTCAAGCTCTGCAATATCCTGTTTTAGGTGTGGTGACCAAAACTGTACACAGTATTCCAAGTGTGGTCTCACCTTAGATTTGTACAAGAGCAGTATGATATCAGCAGTTTTATTCTCAATTCCTCGTCTAATTATGGCCAGCATGGAATTTGCCTTTTTTACAGCAGCAGCATACTGGGTTGACAACAATATATCTGTTGAGCAACAATATATCTGTCCTAATAGATATACATAGCTAAGTAAATAACACAGGAATACTATCCCCAAATGGGCTTGCATGTGTTATAATAGTCCAATATTGGTACAACAGCCTGTAAAAGTATATGTAATCATGAATCTTCTTATTTTCAGAAGTCCTTCAGCCAGGTACAGGAGAAAAAGCTGGTTCCAAATGTCAAGAAAAGAAGGGGAGACGGCCGTTTCCGATTCTTCCTCAGTCCCTCTTCAATTCAATACATGAGTGTACAAAGTCTCCTCTCAATTAATACCTGGACCCACCTCTAGTATAATCCAATTTTCATTAGTTCCATTATTAAGAAAGTCAGATCGGTTCCCAGAGGAAACAGGGATGTCCCTTTTGAATACCTGGAGGTAAGTAGGGAGCTGGTCAGGAACAGAAAGGCCTGTGGGTTTGAGCTGGATTTTATAACATCCTCGCACTCTTGCCCGCTTCCCAGTTTGCCAAGTAACTTTTTTTGGGGGGGGAGGGGGAACTAGGGATGCTTTGAACTTCTCCAGGAATGTTTTCAGCCAGCAAACATATAATTCCTTTAAGGCTGTGTGCAAATAATGTGAGCAAGATTTTTTTAAAAACAAACAAACACAGAGTTCATTGATAACTTAGGTCATTGATGACTGGGAGTTTCACCTGAGGTTTGTTGCTCGCTGGACCCACACCTTCCTGTTGGGACTCTCTGCACCAGCAGTCTCCAAGCTCAAATCAAGTCCCACCCTTTTAAATGCTGCTTTGTAATTGGCCTACTTTGTAGAGCTTATTGTGAGAGAACCCCCCCCAAACCCAATTGCCACATAAAAGAGCATTTTAAGAACAACAACATAAAAAAAAAAACCAGAGCAATCTGAAAAGAGGTGGGGGGAGAAATCCAAGCCTTTGGTTTTAAAAAGCCTTCTGCTCAGAAAGAGCTCCCAGGGAGCAGGAAGTATTTGAATCCCCGCCTCTGGACGTGCTGCTTTGCAAGTGGCTGTGAGCAAAACCAAGCTCATCTTTCAGGTACCATACTCCTCTCTCTCTATACCGCTATGCACAGCCCATTTGGAGAGGTTCCAAGGATAGCTCTTATCCCGAGTGGTTCCCTTTGGTGGAGAGAGAGCACCCGCGACTTCGGTATTTACTTTATTTACAGAAGTGCAGACAGTGCGCAGACAGAGGCACTGCAGCTCTCCTGTGGGGCAGCAACTCTGCTACCTCACATCAGATCCCCAGGTGACTTACGGCGACCCCATAGGGTTTTCAAGGGGAGAAACGTTCAGAGATGCTTTGCCATTGCCGGCTTCTGTGTCGCCACCCTGGTCTTCTTTGGTGGTCTCCCATCCAAATACTGACCCTGCTTAGCTTCCAAGATCTGACAAGATCAGGCTAGCCTGAGCTAACTTGTACACCAAATATGCTTTGGCCATAGATAGGGTTGCCAACCTCCAGGCTGGAGATCTCCTGCTATTACAACTGATCTCCAGTCAATAGAGATCAGTTCACCTGGAGAAAATTGTACTGTATGGCATTGGAGTCCCTCCCCTCCCCAAACCATGCCCAAAAACCTCCTGCCAGTGGCAAAGAGGGACCTAGCAACCCTAGCCATAGAGATGCCAGCAATCCTTTTGTTTGACAGCGAGACCAGCAACCTAGCCCCAAGGGAGGCATCTAGTGAGTTCAAGACTAAGGTGAGATCTGAGAAGGACAGCTCCCAGCTCACGAATCTGACCTCTCTAAATCAGCACTTGAACAATATCAACAATATCAAAAACCTTCAAACCAAAGTTTGTTATTCTGGTGCCCTTTTCCAGCTTCCAACTATCTCGGCGAACGCCTTCGCAAAACGTGAGACGCGCCAAACCTGCAGCCAGCGGTCTGACTTTCTTTGAAAGACAAGGAGTGGGGAGCGTCAGGGGAGTCGGGAATCTCCTTCACACCTAGGTAATCCTTCCCACCCCATAAGGACATAGTTAAACCAAGCATTGCGAAGGCCGCTCTTTAAGAGGAGGGAAATCTGTCAATCACAGTTTGCCTTTGACAAAAGGAAATTCCTCGAAACGGAGAATGAGGCCGTCTCCTCGCGTGGGTGGTCAGGAAACTAGAGGCCACCCTCGTACCAGAAAGAGAGAAAGTTAAGAGATGAGATGGGGAGGGGGGGAGGAAAAAGTCTCACCCCGATTGAATTCTACGCCGACGCTGCGAGGCGTTCACACCGGGCCTTGTGAGAATATTAACAAGGTTACAGGAGAGGAGGCCTTTAGCCTCAGGAATTATTAGTGACTCTGGCACTGCATTTGTCCAAACACAACCAGATGCGGCCGCTAAATCTCCTGCAGATGTGCAGAGAGCCGGAGTGTGCGGCTAAGGGGGGCGGCCGCTTTGTGCGTTTCCGAACACTGCGCCGCAATCCCCGGCTTCACGTCCTCACTCAAGATCTCGGTGTCTGAAAAGCCCACGGCGCACAAGGCTGGGCGGAGGGGTGGGGGAAGGAAGGGAGAATTCCTCCTGCTTGAAACTGCACTTACGGATCTATTACAGGGTCACTATTGGCGCGGCCACTAATGTTGCCCACGAGACCGGTCGCACCGTTCCAGAACGCCTGTTATTCGTTCTGGCACTGCACGTCTGGAGGCTGGCCTGCATTCTTCCTCGTTTTTTCCGCGGTTCCTAAAAAAAGATACTTCCTACACATTTTTATGTCACTTTGCAGTTTTTTCTCTTCCTACAAATCTCTGTCTGGCTCGCTACTAGACTCCGCTCCTACAAACACTGCATTTATTTACACTTTTTAAACATGTCTTCGCCATGCACCCTTTACATCTGCTACATGAGCGGCGGATGCCAATCTGGTGAACCGGGTTGGTTTCCCCGCTCCTACACACGGCGCCAGCTGGGTGACCTTGGGCAAGTCGCAGTTCTTTTAGAGCTCTCTCAGCCTCACCTACCTCACAGGGGGTCTGTTGTGGGGAGGGGAAGTAGAGTTGCCAACTTCCAGGTACAAGCTGGAGATCTTCTACTATTACAACTGATCTCCAGTTGATAGAGATCAGTTCCCCGGGAGAAAATGGCCGTTTTGGCAATTGGACTCTATGGCATTGAAGTCCTTCCCCAAACCCTGCCCTCCTCATGCTCTGCCCCAAAAACCTCCCGCCGGTGGCGAAGAGGGACCTGGCAACCCTAAGGGGAAGGGAAGGTGATTGTAAGCTGGTTTGAGTCTTCCTTAAGTGGTAGAGAAAGTCGGCTTATAAAAACCAACTCTTTTTCTTCTTTGAGCTCAAAGCTGTTTTCTAGAATTGTATTCATTTTCAGAAGCATCTGTTCTTTCCCTTTCCTCCTGTTTTGACACCATTCAGTGGCTTGTTTATTTTAAAAAAAAAATTTATAGTCTACAACATCACTCCTGAACTGCTGCACTTGAGTATCTACCCCATTTCCATCCTTCCTGCCAGTGCAAGAGAACACACTTCTTCATCCGCCGACTTCGGCTGCTGTCCCATGCTATCTGGGACTAGGCTGGCGGAAGCCGGCACGCACAGGTATCCTTCAAACCTCTCCTTTGCTCCCCTTCTCTCCAGCAAAACCGAGAAGTTCAAAGTGGAGGAAGTACGGTCATTTTCCTCCTAGGGCTTCCAACCTCCAGGTAGCAGCTGGAGATCTCCCACTATTACAACTGATCTCCAGCGGATAGAGATCAGTTCACCTGGAGAAAATGGCCACTTTGGCAATTGGACTCCATGGCATTGAAGTCCCTCCCCTCTCCAAACCCTGCCCTCCTCAGGCTCTGCCCCAAAAACCTACCGCCAGTGGCAAAGAGGGATCTGACAATTGCCATAGAGTTAGGGTTGCCAGGTCCCTCTTCACAACTGGCGGGAGGTTTTTGGGGTGGAGCCTGAGGAGGGCAGAGTTTGGGGAGGGGAGGGACTTCAATGCCATAGAGTCCAATTGCCAAAGTGCCCATTTTCTCCAGATGAACTGATCTCTATCGGCTGGAGATCAGCTGTAATAGCGGGACATCTCCTGCTAGTACCTGGAGGTTGGAAGAGATCCAAACAGCACTACAAGGTAATGTTAACAAAAGATAAATTTATAAGAGTGCAGGTAAGTGCAAGAAGTGAACATATATACAAAAATTAAAGGGAAACACAATCAGAGTTTTTCTATACAATTAGCATAAATAGTCCAGCAACCTGGAGGTTGGCAACCCTACATAGATTCCAATGGCCAAAGCGGCCATTTTCTCCAGGTGAGCTGATCTCTCTCGGCTGGAGAGCAGTTGTAATAGCGGGACATCTCCAGCTAGCACCTGGAGGTTTGCAACCCTATTCCCGTCCCCCACCCTCCCACCAGTTGCCAGGCCCAGCACAACCCATTCGAAATGAGATTCTTTCTCAGTTCCTAACAAAGACACTTCTCCCCCTAAAAAATATTTTATCTCTCAAGCCTCATGG